>NW_020954564.1:8662016-8757886 GCF_900497805.2 Vombatus ursinus | reverse complement strand
TCTCTCCCCCTCTCTCCCTCTCTCCCTCTCTCCCTCTCCTCCTCTCCTCTCCTTTCCTCTCTCCTATCTCTGTCTCACAGTGAGTATCTAAAGAAAGAATCTTGATTAGGTATAGGTTGGGCTGGCTGAAATATTTTCTTAATTCTGAGATTTCTTTGCTTCTCTTGCCTTCAGCTAGAGCTCTTCTTGATCTTTTCTGGCCACTGAGGTCATTAGTGTCGTGCCCCAGCTCAAGCAGAGCAGCCTTGTAGGTCTGAGCTCTCCTGTCTTTGCAAGTCCCAGGTTTTTAGGTAGACCCCATTCTGATAGCTCTAACCCTTAGCTCTTGCATCTTTTTTTCTCCTCTATCTTAAAGGCAAATCTCTTTGCTCCTTATTGAACAACTGGGTCCCTAGTCCTCTTAAGGGAATCACTTCAATTTAATCACTCTAGAGAAATGACCTATACCAAACCAGTACAGTATTTGCAAGAAAACAATTTGCATTGAATACTTGAGGTAGACTTTTTTGAAGTGCAAAGGAGTATTCAAGAAAGGGCTTGACTACACAGAGTTCAGCTGATACTATTATGCCCAAATAAAATGAGGAAATCACACCATAAAGGTCTGACTCTTCAGTTTCCCCATTTGGCCTCTGTGGAACAATAAGACTCTTGAATGTTAAGAGTCACAGCTAAGAAGATATAAAGTAAGCTGACTTATTTACCTCTCAGCTTTCCACAATGAAGTTTTAAATGTAGATGAAATCAATAACTTGTTTAATTCATGGTGGCTGCTGTAAATCACGTGAGTTAGACGCCTGTTGTATTTCTTCTTACTGACTTGTTTTTGCCACCTTTAAGCAGGAGGACCTGCTGCTATTTAGCGCTTTCCTTGTTCTCTTCTGTTCTGGAAATAGACTTCATCACCTCTCAGGGTCTCTGAAATGATCAGAAGATCAACTTTTTGCTGATCTAGACTTTTCTTTATCTGGTTCTCACCTCTCTGAAGTAATTGGGCTTAAGACCTATCTTAGAACCCTGATCCAAGGAAACATTTGTGTTCCCTACCCTCTCTATCACTGAACAACACCTTTAAGAAGTGAACTCCTCCCTTGCCACAGGGTATCCTTTATGATGATAATATATTGTGTGAAGTACTTTTCTTCCAAGCTTAAGGGAGGGCAGGTATTTTTTATTCCCATTTTACACATGAGGAAATTGAGACTAAGTGATATAGATCACTAGAAAAGGTAATTTATTGACTACTACCCTCATGGTCTTTGAAGAAGAAGGAAGCCAGCAGTTGTCAATGTAACAGTCTTCTAGAGTTGTTTGGGGTAAGCAGGCTTTCTGATCTCCATAGCATTGCCTTTTTCATGTAGTATAGCTGACTCTTTTAGTATACAGTCCATGTTCTCCAAATTTCTACTCATCATTTGCTTGTGAAGACAAGAAAACGAGATTTGCATGGCCCATTATTTAATAGAAAATTAGAAAGACCAATTTATTCCAGTAAAGTTGAATCTGTAGGTTTGATGCTGACAGATTTATCTAGCCAAAATGCAGAAGATAATTAGAATACTAAAATCCTAAAAACCAGATTAAATTTCTTTCTATTTTTGTTCTTGGAGTACTTAAACTGAAGTGCTCTATTTGGGTAATTAGGTTTAAAAACAAATGGTCCCCATTATAAATGATATTGCTTGTGTTTGTAGATAAACAAAAGGAAAATGAAAAATTACGAGAATCCCTCTCCAGGAAGACCATGATCATTGAACACCTTCAGAGGGATTATGAATGTGTCAAGCAGGAAAATGAAAGGTTGCAGAAACAAGTCAGTGAGAAGGAAAAAAACAACAGGCATCTGACTCATGCGATTTACAGCAGCCACCATGAATTAAACAGGTATCGATTTCATCTCCACTTAAACTTTCATTGTGCAGAGTTAAGGGGTAAATAAGTCAGCTTCCTCTGTATGTTTTTAGCTGAGAGTCTTCTGTTCCATGGAGACCAGACCCTTCCCTCAGTTCTGTACATGTTACAGTTCTCATTTAATTCAGGGATAATTGTAGACATGTGGTCCCATGAAATGGTAATTTGCATGTGTTTTATCCTTGTGTTAAAATAAACCAAATTTAACCATCTTTTAATTTAACCTACACTGAACTTTATAGGATTCAGGCAGAAATGAAAGTTCAGCAACGACAGTACGCAGAGAATGCCAAATTATTGCAGTCACTCCGAGTTGAACTCAAGGTATATGAAAAGCTGGAAGAAGCAAACAGAAGACAGATAGGTATTTGGAGCTGTGAGCTCATCTGATTTTAAATTAAACCGGGTAATATTGGAGCCATACTGAGATGAGAGCCCTCATAAGAGAAGGATGGCACCAACACCCTTTGTCATGAGATGCTGTAATAAAGCACAGAGCTGGTGCTGGTATTTAACTATCTCTTTTAGGTAGCATAAGAATGTCTTAAATTATTAATTTTCATTGGCCTCGCATGGTCCAGTATTTCATTTATTGTGGTTTTGTTTGTGTCACGGTACTATCACAGGGTACACTGTTTTCTACCCATTCCTCTAAAAGATACTAAATTGTTGAGATCACTGTTTAAACCCTGATTTCCTCAGTTTAAAATTTGAGGTGTTGGGAATTTCCTAGAAAATTTCTTGCAGTTGAAAGTTTATCTTACAAAGAGTCATATCATAATTGTCATTTTCTCCTACAGTTGCTTTCCTTACCCTCTCTGCTGTGACTTTTATGCTATATGGTGTCCTAAAAAATGGCTCTTTTGATTCGCTAATTCTAGCCCACATAGATTTTATTACCACTAGACATAATTTCAGATTTTGGTGGGCAATTTGCTAGCTTTTATAGCAGAAGTGAAAATTAATTTTCAGCTCTTATTAAGTGTTTGCAATAGCAGCAATTATGTCTGCCAATATTTTTGGTTTTAAGTCAAGCCATAATTTTAGCTATAACTGGTTGTTAGTAAAGAGAATATACAGGTAGTTATGTTCTTAACTATTCCTGTTCCTGGGAAGACTGACCTTTTAATTAGAAAAGATGTCTTTTTTCACAAAATGTCACAGAGCCTAGACAAGATATGTTGGAGGAATGCAGAAAAGAGCAAAACCATCTTCTGGACTTGCATGAACTCCTGACAGAGATACAGAATTTGAGGGTTCAACTGGAAAGAAGCATCGAGACAAATAATGCCCTGAGGAACAAGTTAGAGGAGCAGCTTTCAAAGGGGGAGGACACTATGGCTACAGTGTCTCCTACAGTCAGTCCCAAAAAAGAGTGGCAGCTTTGTCCAGGAAACAACGGTAGGGCACCATTTTTTTAACCCGTTTTTTTAACCTATGAATGTTTGAAAGACTCTTGCATCCTCCTGTTCTCTCCCCTCACCCCCCCCTTAAAGCTATGGGTGTTTGTTGATTTCTGTTGCAGGCAGTATGATATAGGGGATAGAGTACTGGACTGGGAGTTGAGATCTTGGGTCTAGTACTGTCTCTACCATAAACTAGCCACTTGACCTCGGGAAAGCCCCATTACCCCTCTGATTCTTTCTTTTTTAAGAGAGTTTTATTAGATTTATTTTATTAGATTAGATTAGGTCTTCAGACCCCATTGGGTTATAACATTCTCCATTCTAACATTTTACATTCTAAGGTTCTTACTTTTTTTTTTAGTTCTAACATTCTATGTTCTAAGGTCTCTATTTTACTCTAACATCATATGACTCATTAAGGTAGATAATAGAGCCTAAAGAAAAGCATACTGGAATCTAGGCTCAGTCTTGTCACTGTGACTTTGATCAAGTCATTCTAATCTCTCTGACTCCATTTCTTCATTTTAGAAAATTTGATTTCCAGTGAAGTTGAGACGGGTTGTGTGATCAAAGCAAACAGTATAAATAAAGAAACTTTTAATAATTCCCTTCACTTTTTAAGCACTTTACATTTTTAAAAGTCCTTTGCCTAATGTTACCTCTTTTGATCTTCACAACCACTTTGTTTTATTACCCATCATTTTACAAATGAAGACACAGAGGCCCAGGGAGATTAAGTGACTAGTCAATTAGAACCCTCTCCTGATTACCATGCAGCTGCTTTTCTTACTATATCATGTTTGGAGTAAAGAATAATTTTAGAACAGAATTGTACAAATAGGGGGAAGTCTCTTCACCTCTCTCAGACCAGGATTCCTTAGTGAACTGTGCCTTGGCCAAAAAGGGCCTAAATCTCTTTGTACCAGGCTTAATCTTCACGTGCTCTCAGTTTTGCCCTTTGGAAGTTGGCTTTCATGCTTTCTGCTCTCCCTATTTGAATTCGAGAGCTGGCAATAGTGGGTTTCAGAGTTTCCAACTGTTAGCTGCAAAATACTACAGATTTTGCATGTGATAGAAACTGGGTTAAGCTTCCTTAATTTGGTTTAGCCAAAGGCTATTTACTGAAACATCTGTATATCAAGGGCAGCATTTGCTATAGTTGCCACTGTGTTTCCCAAGAACAATCAGTGAACACACTATGTAATCCATTTCTAGCCTTATATCCTGGAGGCGTATTTTATCTTTATTTGCATCACTGTCAGACAGTAATGATGGAGCCATTCCAGTTGGAGAGAAGTTTAGTAAACTATTCACACACATACTGGGCCTATAGTACCAGGCACACGGCTTTGTAGATTTCACATCAAACCCAAGGTTATATTCTTATGCCACTTAGTTGTCCTGTGTTATATGACATGAGCTTTAAACTCAGATCTTATCTAGAGAAAGGCCCCTTCTTAGCATTGCAGTTTTCTTGAACAAATATTAAGAATGGGAAGAGTTGGGCCACAGAATGTTAGAGGTGGCAGGAACCTTAGAATATGGAACACAATGTTAGAATATAGAATGTTAGAACTGAAAGGAAATGTAGAACATAACAATGCTAGAAAATAGCAGGCTAGTATTAGAAAGACATTAGAGATCATTTGTCTAACCTTTTTTTTTTCCCATAGAAGTACCTGAAGTCTAGAGTTAAATGGCTAGCTTTATTGTACATTATTTGATCTTCACAGCAATCTTGGGAGGTAGACAGGACACATTATTTTCTCCTTTTCAAATGGTGAAATAAATTGAGAGAAGTAAAGTGATTTATTTAAGGTTATATGACCAGTAGTTGGTAGGGCAGGGTTGTCTTCTCTTTCTTATTAAAAGCTTTAGAGTTTTTTGTTTGTTTTTGGGCAACACAGCCACTCACTATTTCACAGATCCCTTGATTATGACAGAGACAGTTTAAGCAAAACTCACCCACACAGAGACTTATTTGTGACATTCTGAACACCTCAGTCTCCTTCTCCTATGAAGAGGAGGCAAGTGTATTTTGTCATTTGTCCTCTGGAACCAAGATTGGCTATTGCATTTAATAGGAGTTCAGAACTCTTTTAGTGTTGATTTAATTTATGCTTTTGTAGTCATTGTGCATTTTCTTCTTGTTCTGTTTTCCTCACTCTGCATTAGTTCATCTAAGTCTTTCTATGTTTTTCTCAATTCTTCATATTCATTTATTATGGTATAGTAATTTTCCATTTTAGTCAGATACCATAATTAGTTTATCCACTTCTCAGTCAATGGGCATCTGCTTTGTTTTCTTTTCTTTCTTTTTTGTTTTTTCTGCTATGAGTATCTTGGTATCTATAAATATTAGATGAGTTGCTGGATCTGAATTGGCAGAAGGAAAGTTGAGGCCTTGCAGACCACTTCCTTTCCCCACTTTTTAATTTTTACAGTGAAATTAGAGTTCTGAACCAAAAAAATAAACCTCAGTCATTTTAATTTGGTTTTATTTTAGTGGTTTGGAGCATTTTTAAATGGTTGTTGTTAGTTTACATTTCTTTTTATTTAGCTGTTCGTATTATTTGACACCTTTGATGAATGGCTCTTTGGCCTTATAACTTTGTCTCAGTATATCTTAGCTATGAGACTTTTATCAAAGATATTTTCTGTAAAGATTTTATTTCTCCTATACCATTTCTCTTATAGCTGTTTTCATTTTAGTTGTGCAAAAGCTTTTAAATTTTATGCAAAGTATTCCCCAAAACTTATTGCAGTTTTAAGCAATTCAGACTGAACTAAGACTTTTGGCATACCTTGTATTTCATTATACAAGTAGTCTTTTTTTTTCTTTTCTGATTAGAATTATGTATTCCTTTTTCATTTGTGAATTCTTACCCAACCATATTTCTGAAAAGCACTTCCTTCTGTTCTCTTATAATTTTATTTTTTTATGAAGTGACGTTATTTTTAGATTGCTCATCCATTTGGAGTATCATGTCGGCGTGTGATATAAGATGTTGGCCTAAACCTGTTTTCTGTCAGTTTACTTTCTAGTCTTCAGGGGATCATAGGTTTAGAGTCTGAAGGAATCTTAGAAGCCATCAAGTCCAAACCTTCATTTTACAGATGAAGAAACTGAGGCCCAGAGAGGTTAAATGACTTGCCCAGGGTCACACAACTAATAAGTGTCTGAAGTGGGATTTGAACCCAGATCTTTTGACTCCAAATATAGTACTGCTTTCCATTGTACCATGCTGGCACTCAGTAATTCTTGTGGAATCAAGAAACTTTGTGACTTTTCTTGTTGGGCTATTCTATTAGGTTGTTTCTATAGATCTTACTCATCTAGTCCTAAAATACCTGCTCTTCTCATCTCTCTGCCTCTCCTCAAGGCTGAGTTCACCATTTTTGGAATCAGAGGTGTTGATAAAGAAGCAGAACTTTTGATTCTTTCCTGCCTGTTTGACTTTAAACAAGTTACTTCTTTGTCAGCCTCAGTGTCCTCATTTGTAAAAATGAGAGGGGTTTGGACAGGATGATTTGTAAGCTCCTATCTGTGATCATGAGAAAAATATCACCTACATTTCAGTTTTGTTAAGGCCTGGATTTAGGCTTTACTAGTGAGAAATTTATTAAGAATATCTTTAAAGCCAATGTGTCTAAGGTATCCTCCTTCTAAAACATGGAAGTAAAATTTGGGCAACTGTGAATTAGAATAATTGTATTGTCAGGCAGCAGTGTTTCGTCTTTTAGAGGTATTTTTGAGATCCATATTTAAGTATGCCACTTTTTAAAGATCAAATTTAAAGGCAACTGGCTGCCCAGCCTTCTCAACAGCTGCCATGTGTTTTCCAAAAAAGCAAATGACTTCTTTAAAAGGCTGGCACCATATAATTCTGACATCTCAATAAGGCTATTCAACTGGGGCAATATAGCTCATTTTTCTATTTTCTAATCAATCAGTCCTTCCACTCCTGAGCTAGAGTGGAAAGGGTGGGCGGCATACTCGGAGGCATAATATTTGGGTTACAGATCCAAATTCTGCTACTTCATGGCTATCTAACCTCGTGCAAGTCATTTTACTTTTCTAGTCCCCGGTGTTTTCATCTTTAAAATGGGAATGGGAGTAATGACCCCTATTGCCTAGAGTCGTTAGGAAGAACAAATGGATCCAATGGCTTCTTCTCAGCCCTTCTCCCTGCCTCCTCCCCCTCCCCCTTCTCCTCCTCCTCGACATTTCTATAGCATTTGACATCATGGATCATCATCTCCTCTGGGACATACATTCTTCTCATTAGGTTCTTGTGTCTCTCCTCTCTCTTAGTTTCATCCTACCTGTCTGATCCCTTCTGAGTCTCCTTTGCTGAATCTTCCTCCAGGTTATGCCAATTAATTGTGGGTATGCCCTAAAGCTCTTTCTGGGCTTCTCTTCTCTATCTCCTCTATACTGTATTGCTTGGTAACTGTATTAGTTTCCATGGGTTCATTTACCATGCAGAGAATTCTCATATCTAAATATTCAGCCCCAATCTCTCTTCTAAGCTGTAGTCCCACATCAGTAAATACCTTTTGAACATCTAGAACTGGTTGTTCTGTAAGCTTCTCAAATGAAACATGTCCAAAACAGAAATCATTATTTTTCTTTCCAAATCCTTCCCTCTGTCAAACTTTCCTGTTATTGTTAGGGGTGCCACCATCCACACAAGCTTGGAGCCTTAGTCTCCTTATTCTCATTGAACCCACATATCCACTGTATTGCTAAATCTTATTGTTTCTATCTTTGCAAAATCTTTTGTGTATGCCTCCTTTCTGCTCACATGGCTATCACTCTAATGGTGACCCCTAATTACTTCTTGCCTGGACTATTGAAATAGCTTTTTAATTGGTCACCCCACTTCAAGTCTCTTCACTCTATATTCCTCACCTAGCTGCCAAAATGATTTTCTTTTAAAATGATTTTTTTTTTCAAATAACAAAAAGCAGTTCTCCCTTTTAGCTCTCTCTTTCTTTCAGATCCTTATAACAAATATGCACAGTCAAGCAAAACAGGTTTCCTCCTTGGCCATGTCCAAAAATATATATATTTCATTTTGCTCCTTGATTCCATCACATCTTTTTCAGGAAATGGGTAGCATGTTTCATAATAGATCTTCTAGGGTCATACTTTATCATTGTGCTGATCAGAATTCTTAAGACTTTTAAAGTTGTTTGTCTTTCCAGGGTTGTTGTTATTGTATATGTTGTTTTCCTGATTTTGCTCACTTCACTTTGCATTAGGTCATACATTTCTTTCCAAGTTTCTCTGAAACTATCTCTTTCATTGTTTCTTGTGGCACAGTAGTATTCATTACATTCATATGCCATAACGTATTCACCTATTTCCCAACTAGTGAACACTCCCTTAGTTTTCAGTTCTTTACTATAAAAATGAGCCGGCATAACTATTTTTGTACATATAGGTGCTTTTCCTGTTATCTCTTTGTGGTTTAGGCCTAGCAATGGTACTGTCGGGCCAAAGGGCATGCACAGTTTGGTAAGTTTTTGGGCATGGTTCCAAACTGTTTTCCAGAATGGCTGGACCACTTCATAGCTCCTTAAACAGTATGTTGACATCCCTGTTTCCCCCACAGTCCCTTCAACATTTGCCAAAGCAATTATCCTAAAGCACAGGTTTGACCATGTGCTTTAGGATATTCAATAAATTCCGGTGGCTTTCTGTTACCTTTCTGTGGCTGCTGCCTTCCTACTTTCCTAGTCTTACTTCTTATACACCACCGTGTATTGGATCCAGCACACAGTATACTTGCTAGTCCTCACACAGGATACTCCATCACTGGTATTCATGCTTTTTCATGGGTTGTCTTCTCTTCCTGGAATGCTCTCCTTCCTCTCCTCTGCCTCCTAGTTTCCCTGGGATCCTTCAAAACTCAGCTCAAATCCTTCCTGCTTTAGGCCTTTCCCTGTTGCCTTATTTTAATGCATTCCATTTGAGATTACTTTGCATGTGTTTTACATATATTTTGTATGTTACTGGTCATTTTCATGTTTGTCTCCATCTTCAGAATATGAGCTCCTTGAGGGCAAGGACAGGTTTTGCTTTCCTTTGTATTCCTAGTGCTTAGCAGTGTCACACACAGCAAGCACTTAAATTCTTGCTTATGAAATTGCATTGTAAACTCTAAAGCCCAATATAAATGTTAAGTATTAGATTAAGTATTCATACTTAAATCTTACAGGTGGGTTGTTGGGATTAAAATGTCATCTTTGAATTCATTTGTTTTCCCTCCTATTTTGGGCTTCACAGTTGATAATGAACCCTCCACAGAAGACAAGGAACAATGTGAGCTGTCAGATCACAGTTTGGCATTACCACCAAAATCAGGTACTTCCCTAATTTACACATTTGTTGAGCACTTATTATGTTCAAGACCCTGTTTTAGGGAATATACACAGATGAATAGTACACACTTCCTTCCCTCAAGGACCCAATAACTAAGCAGGGAAAATAAGATTTGTACACAAATAATTAAGGGCAGCTAGGTGGCACAATGGACAGAGTACCAGGCCGAATTTAGTAAGACTTATTTTCCTGAGTTCAAATCTGGCCTCAGACTCTTATTAGCTGTGTGACCCTGGGCAAGTCATTTAACCCTGTTTGCCTCAGTTCTTCATCTGTAAAATGAGTTGGAGAAGTAAATGGCAAACTACTCTAGTATCTTTGTCAAGAAAACCCTAAATGGGGTCCTGAAGAATCAGACATGGCTGAAAAACAACTAAACAACAGCACAAATAATTATAAATACAATACAGAATAATAAATGTTGTGGGGATTCAGAAGAGAATGGTAGCACATTCAGCTGGAAAATCAAGAAAAGCCTCATGGAGTTAAGTTCTGTTAGAGCCAGGTAGGATGTCAGCTAATGGACACAGGGATAGGGGGTCATCCTAGAGAAATAATATAATCAGAAGTTGAAAAGCACTGGGCTTTTTCATGTTCCAGTGGGAAACAAGCAACATCCTAAATCTAAGAATACCCAGAATTCCTCTTTGCTCTTGGAGTTTAAAAGAGCTAGGTAAAGTCATTGGGAAAAAATGTGCACCTTCCTGAAGGCAAGGTATTACAGTAAACATTTTCCTATTTCAGAAAAGCCACGAGTGTCTTCTGGAGGGGACGTGGACAGCTCTTCATGCTGTAGCAGCAGCTCAGCACACAATATACCATATATTCCCCGTCTAGTTCCTGGCCATCGAATGTGGGCCAGCAAGAGTGGACATCACGTTTTGGGGTTGATTGAAGATTATAATGCTTTATGTAAACAAATTAGTGAAGGCCAGAAGCTACTTTCAGAAATGGAAGTTCATCTTCAAGCCATTTCTGGCCCCAAGAACCAGGAAGCTGGATTAAAGGTAAGAAAAAAAAAAATTAGATATGCTGGAGGCAAAACAAAACAAAACAAAACCAACATTCATTTGGTTAGATTTAGAACATTTATGGATTGTATATGAAATACCTAAGAAATCATAGACACTGGCTCAGGATCAAAGTCTGATGCTGGATGTGTATGGACTTCTTTTGAAATCTGTACACCAAATTACAATAATCCTTTTTAACAGTACTCAAATGATTTGCCTTTTTAGCCATTGTGTTTATTGAATGGAACCTCATTGTATCAGACTGAATTTCTCTCCTCAAATCACCACAAACATTGCTCTGTGGCCTTAAAATCTTAACCTCTTCTGGTTCTCTATTTCTTCTCTTGTAAGATGGGGTTAGTCCTGTTTGCCTCCAAGGGAGAAGTACACATGCCAGATGCATACTGTGTAACTTGTGTTTCTGGAAGGCAGACTCAGTGTAAACCAGCCTTGCAGATATATTAAAAACAAAACCTCTTAAGTGTTTACTATGCTAACTGGAGGTGAGAGACTTAATCTGTGTTCGTACAGCACTACTTCTAGCTTTACATTTTTGGTTGATATTAGCAAATGATTTTAGTGGTATAGGTTCTCTAAGGCTTCTGGACTAGTATTAATTTGCCTAGGTGATATAAATAGAGGCTATTCCCTAAGGTTATAATATAATGCTTCAGCAGCTTAGTGATTTTTTTTTTTTTGCTTGCCTATCCTCTGGGTATGCAAGCCCATTCAGTCACTTGCTTACCAAAACCCCCTTAAAAGAAGTTGCACTATCTTACTTATTGTTTTTATTTTGAGTATTCATAGCAAAACAGTTTTTGAAACACCTTCCCATGAATTTGTGCAAATCTAGACAGGGTCATATGATTTAGATGTAGAAAGGACATTAGAGATAATCTGGTCTAAATCTGTCACTTTATGGATGAGAAAACTGAGGCTTACTGGAAATAAATTCCCCAAGATCATATATATAGGTATTAAGTAGCAGAGCCAGGATTTGAACCCATTTTTTAAATCTCCAAATCCATTGC
Organism: Vombatus ursinus; assembly: GCF_900497805.2. NCBI lineage: Eukaryota > Metazoa > Chordata > Mammalia > Diprotodontia > Vombatidae > Vombatus > Vombatus ursinus. Next base: position 8,746,134 of record NW_020954564.1, on the reverse strand, counting down.
CTTTTCTTCCGTACTCTGCTGTTTCCCCATTTTATAGATGAAAAAACAGGCCTAAAGAAGGGAAATGACTCACTTCACACAGTGAAAAGGCAGAACTTGAAGCCACTCATTTTCAATTGGCAGAAGGCATCTGGTTAACAAGACCTGTCCTCCTAGTGCAGGAGGGCTTCCCTGTGTGTTTTTTGCTGTCTCTTGAGCTTATTCACATTGGGCCATTTTTTTTTTCCTGTTTTGTCAGCAGAGTAAAATATATTTTATGAGTCCCTGATAGTCATTCCAGCATTAAATAGAACAGTTTAAAAGGGTCTGCTAAAGGAGGATACATTTACATTGCCTAAATTGATGTCTGGCATCATTTGACTTTCAAATTGCCTGCCATGAAATGCAAATGAAGAAGGCAAGTCTTGCCAAGCATTTTCCTCATGTCCTAGTAAATACAGTAAATGCAACCAGTTATTAATCACAATTATTGATTTGGTTTAAATCCCCCCAAATTCTTCTATAATGTATAATTCAGTAGTCTTTAAAACTCATAAATTAGGGAGCTTCTCCTGGCTCTATACTGTTCTTCATCATATTAAACAGGGATATCACAGCACAAGGATTTATACCACTAATTACAGCTTATGTTTTCATAAACTTTTCAGGACAAAATATAACATGTTTCTAATCCTACAATATAGGTTCCAGACCAGGCACCTCTGAATGGTTTTTCTGACAGTGTTAACACAGCACAGCAGATATTAGAAGAGGCAGCTCGTTTATTGAAGCTTCTCTGGAGAGTTTCCCTTCCCATAAATGGCCACTGTCCTGTTCACTCTAATCAGGTATGAAATTTTATGCAGTGACAAAGACATACATTTTTAAAGAGAAAAGTGTCTTTTTTGAAAATAAGTTGGTCATGTGTGAAATGCTTGGGGGGACTGAGCTCTGGTCAAGTTTCAGACTCGCTTGGTGAATAACAGATAAGGCAAAGATCCCTATATTTGTTTGTTCAACTCTTTGCTAAGCACCATTAATATTAGGCTTTTGAGAGTGTACAGAGAAGTAGAAGGCATAATCTCTGTTGCTGAGGGCCTTCCCCCCTAGGGGCTACTAGGCATGTGCACAAATAAGTGTTGTACAGGGCAGTATATTTTAAATAGCAGAAACAAAAAGTACAGTTAAGTGTTCCTGGTGTGGTTTCAGGGAGGAAGTGTTAACAGTGGGCCCCTTCCCATAGAAGAACATAATTATCTTTTAGAATGTCAACCTGAAGGGTTGTCCCCAAGAAAATCTTCCTATAACATTTAAGACTCTTCATAATTTTCCCACAGCCTACTTTCTAGCTTTATCTCCAACTTCCATAGTCGTTATCTTCAGGCATATTGGTCTGCACATTATCCTTTGAACATATCTCCTCTCCTACCCACCTTTAAGGTGATCTCTTCTGATGAACACCTATAGCTCATTCTTGTACAGACTATCCTACAGAGCACCTGTCTTAGAGGTAGTACCAGGCACACATTGGTGATTAAAGATCATTTGTGGCAGTCAACTTTGTTGGTCTGAAAGATTTTGTTAGTCTTCTTTCTCAAGTTTTTGGATCTAGCCAAATACTAGACAAAGAAGAATTTTGCCATGTTAGTAAACTTTTAGTGTAAAAAGCTTTGGCTATCCCTTATACTTCTAAAGTGTAGCAAAAACTATAGTGAAAAAGATAGTTTTTCAACGTGAGAGGTATCTATGAAGCCATTAGCCATTCCTGCTGTGGTCTTGAGATTTCCTTAATGTCTTTGGAATCCCTTTTGAGGAAATATGAACTCTTTGAATTCAGGGCAGTACATAAATGAGACTTCTCCTCTCACAGTGAAATTGTGTCCTTCAACAGAAGCAAAGCAGTCCATATTTTAAGTAGGTAGGGATGGACCTTGATCACCTTACAATAGACATCTTATCTCTTTCCTTGCAAAGCTCTGCAAGGTACTTTGTGTGATAGCAAGCCACTGAGGGACTAACCTGTAATATTTCTTTGGAACTTTTAGACAGTAGCTTGCTTCTAACTTACATTCTTTGAAACCTCATAAAATATCGGTTTCTAGACTGATGATAAAGGAAAAAATAATTCTTCAAATCCTCCTACCTTTAATGATTTATTTACTGTTCTCTTAAAGAATGCATATTTAATTTCTTCAAAAAAAGCTATTTCTGTCATAAATAAGATCAGAGCATTCTAGGTTTGGAAGGAACTAGAGAGAGCACCCCCCACCTTCAGTGGACAAATTCAATTAAAGCATTTTAGTTAGATGCTTCCTTCCCTCCCTTCTCTGGCCCCCCACCCCTCCCACCCCTGGGTGGTGGGGGAAGTCTCACGGTCTGGCATTCCCAGTCATTGAACTTTTCATTTTCATCTCTTGGGAGCACAGTTTCCATGGACCATGGATATTTTTCTATACTTAGTGAAGATGCCACTCACCATGAATCTACAGCCCCATTGGTCTTTAACCATTCCTTGTAGGCATCATTTTTAATTCTAATATAATCTCCCCATTTTTCTTCCCCAGATGGGAAAGTGCTTCATACTATAGGATCTTGGCATACTTAGACCCCATCCTTAATATTAAATTGACTTCTAATAGTATTGTTAGAAGGGAGGAAATACCGAGGGAACACTGGCTAAAAATGTGAAGAGCTCTCTTTGAATACAGGAGGATCCTGAAGCTTGAGGGGTAAAGTGACTTGCCTGGGGCCACACATTTAATTAATGATGAAGCCAGGAGCAGAACAGAAATCTTCTGATCCCAGTGCTGTTTGTACATGATAACTACTCTTATAGCCCACTGTGCAGCATAAAGCAGTCACAGATTTTAGTTTTCTGAAGAAACCTGAATTTTTTTTTTTTGGACTGTGTAACGTTACATCCAAATATAACTAATTAGATCTTTGCTCTTGATGCATCTTAATCTTTATTTTCATGTGGCAAAATCATCCTTAGGATTGTGGAGGACTGCCTAAAATCCAGTTCAGAACACAGTCCATATTTCAAACTTTGGGTGCCAGACAGATACCTGCTTCTACAAGGAGAAGTTGTGTCCCCATTGAATAGCCCCCATGTTGGAATATTGACTTTTAATGTCCTGGGCCACCATTCATAAATGAATACCATCTGAAAAGGTATCCAGGATGGTCACTTCCCTGTGCTGTGTTCAGCCTTGGCAACCACAGAAGTGATCTGGTAAGGACATTCAGAGGTTAATGTGAAAATCATGCTAGATAAGGATCTCAGGTTATCATGAGGAGGGGGCAAAAAAGGATAATTGCTATTGTAGTTAATACTCCTCATCAGATATCTTGCTCCATGCTGATGTTAACAGACCATTGGACCCTAAAAAAGAGGTCAACATTGGTGTATCTTTATTTCCTCTCTAGATTGCTGAAATGAAAGCTGAAATCGCTCGACTGCGCAAGAAAATTTCTGAGCAAGAGAAGAAGCTGTATAGTACAGCTAGACATTTACAGCTGAGGAAACACCAGGAAAAAGTTATCTTTGATCAACGTATGTGAAAGTTTACACTCAGATTCCTAGTCTTTTCTGTTTATATACTGTGTCTATTCTGTGTACTTCGGGGCTTGCTGTTTTTGACTCCCGCTTTTGTTGAAATTGTGTTAAGGTCTTTTAATCATCAAATCTTATATGTCATGGTATTTGTAAAAGATTAGGTGCCGTGTCAGTGGTGTTTATTATATTCATTCCTGTTGTCAGCACAATAGCCTCTTCTGGAAGCTGCTCAGCATTAACTGTGTCATTTCCCCTGTCTTAGGGGAGTGCTGACTAAGGCATCTCTTTCCCCCCACCCCCCCAACAATCCCCTCAGGCCATTATTTCAGCATTTTTCTCAGTGAGAGGTGTGATCCTGCCTCAAGCCTGAGTCCTGATAAAGCTGAAAGTTTCTGGGCCATTTCTGAGGAGCAGAGAGCTAAGTTTTTTTTGCTGAGTAGGAATATACCTTGGCTGCCTCTGGGAAGGTGGATGAAAAGAGTAGTCCATGAGCCTGGCAGGATTTGAAGCAGAAAAGGGGTTAGTTTGTAAAATGCCCAATTGTCAGTGACCCTTGTGAATATAAACATCTAGCAGAACTTCCTAGAGCAACCTGAGCCAGTCATTTTAGGCTAATGGGACAGTATATCTGCAAGAACTCTGCATTTCTGCAGTCCTTTCTAGTCTATTGTTTCAAGAACACAAGTGTAGACAAGCAGGTTTAGTGACTGGTACATAGCTCATTAAAGACTAGAATATAGGACTCATGTTTACTAGTCTACTGCTTTTTCCCTGAGGCCATATTGTAGTTCATGCAAATAATCTGTCTAAATGATCCAAGCCAGAATCTCTTCATCAGCTGTAAAATAGCTGGAAGGAACCTTAGAAATTTTCTAGTCAAACTTCCTTGTTTTACAGGTGAAGAAATGTAAAGCTAAGAGATACGGAGTGACTTGCTCAAGGTCATATATAGGTACATATAGCCAGGATGTGACTCCAAATGGAGTCCTCTGCATTTTGCCACACTATATCCTGATTTGGTATATGACAAAACTGAGACCCACAGAGAGAAAATGATTATTCAGTCACAGAATGAATAGATATTCCCCAAATACCTTACCCAGATAAACAGATTGTGATGTATTCAGAGTTTGCTTTTTAATTTCCAAATTTATTCCACAAATGCCTTATGATATAAAATAATAAATGGCAAGATTTGGCAATGAATGTAATTAGCTCCATTAGGATGGTGTTGGGGTCTGTACACCTGTATTTTAAGATCTGCCTTCTAATGACTCTCTAGTTGAGTCATTACTCAGGTATAACTTGGCAGTCTCAAGAAACAATTAATCTAGAAATGGAAAATTAATAGACCCTTGCATTTGGTATAAAATACTACAATCAATCAATCAGTAAGCATTTATTAAGCCCTTACTATGTGCCAGGCACTATGCTAAGCACTGAAAGGTAGCCATGTGAAGAAGTGCAAATGAGAGATGGTTGTCAGAACTTAAATTACACTTAAAATGTGACTTATTTCATCAGTTGCTCTAATTCTGTAGATTTTGGGGGAGTTGAGCCAAGCCTTTTGGGAATGTGACTGTGCTGTGGAAAAAGTGCTGTATTTTGAGTCCTGACATTACCACTTACATGTATGATTTTGGACAAGTTATTTAATAAGACTTGACATTTATGGAGTATTTTAAGGTTTTCTTCACACTAATCTTTGAGGTGGGTAGGACAAGTACATCTTATAGATGAGGAAACAGGCTGGAAGAGGTTGTGACTTGTCCTGAATTATATAGGAAGAAATGACAGGGCTGATGGGAGCTCAGGTCTTCAAATTTCCAAGTCCAGTGCTCATTTTATTAGGCCACATTGTTCCAATTAACTTCATCTATGAAATAAGGTAACGGTACTTGTACTAATGACCTTATAAGTTTCTTATGAAGAAATGCTTTCTTTGTAAGCTATAAAATGATACAAAAATATGAACCATATAAAAAAGTAGGAGTATAACATTTCAATCCACATTTTTTTTCCTTTTCCTGAAGTGCTCAGGGTTATCTAAATGTTTTAATTCTTTCTCCCCAGTTTTGATCATATGGCTCCCTGGGAGTGGCAAATTTCTGCCCCCATTTTTCCTCATTAGGGTTTCTTTGGATATTTACTGGCATACATTTTGTGGTTTGCAATAATTAATTTTAACCTCTTCTGCATGCTGTTAGAGGGGGTGGAGGAAAGGGGTGAGAAGCTTATCAAAATTGACTTTATTGCATTAAAATCTTATCCTGCTCAGTGAAAAAATGCATATACCCTCCCCAAACACAGAATTCAAACAGGCTTTGAAATCATCTGATGAAAAGTGCTGTGGGACAAGAAACAGCCACTCATATTTGTTTATCAAACTCGACGTTCTGCCCTTGTACTGAATAAGCCATTTAAGGGGTGGAATTTAATTTGGTGAGTTCATTCCAACCTTGGGCTTTGTTAACAGAGCATACAGTTACATTTAAGCCATATTCTGGGCCATGTTCAGCAACTGGAGGAATTCAAAGCAAGGAGAGTTTTCCCAGGCCTTACCCAGCAGTTTTTGGAATTGCCTGTAAACTGCATCTCTACTTAAAAACTTTTTGATGAGGCTTATAGCAGGATCAGTGAAGCACAGGAAACTGTTAATTGTAGCATTCATGCTGATCATTTAATTTTGTTTTGACAAAGAAATGGAAAGAAAGATCATCTAATATCCTTTCTTCCTACAAAATTCTTGTAGGCCCAGAGAATTTATTGGAATCCAGATAATGATCTACATACACTCAAGAATTTAGGAAAGCTCTTTGAAATCATGTGGTCCGACCCCCTCATTTTATAGAGGAGGAAATGAAGGCTAAGGTACAAAGGTCCCAAAGCTAATGAGTGGTAGCATTAGAACCAAAACCTAAGTCTGACTCTCTTCAATCCAGTGTTCCTATAAGGCAGGACCTTTCTGTTTCTGGAGATGCAGCATGGAATACTAAAAAGAGTCTTGTTACCTAAAGAGTCAGAGGACAAATCTTGCCTCAGATACTTAGGGTCATGTTTTTAAAACCCAAAGGGAACGTAGAGGTCACCTGTTCCAACCTTCTTAGTTTACAAGTCAACAAACTGAGGCCCAGAGAGGTTAAGTGATTTGCCTTAGGTCATACATGTAGAATTGGCATTTGAATTTGGGACCCTGCATTGTAAGTTCAATACTCTTTCCACAGGCAAGTTACTTATACCCTCTGAGAGCCTTAGTTAATTCATTTGTAAGTGGATAAAATAATATTTGTACTAATTACTTCACAAAATTGTTCTGAGGAAAGTACTTTAAAACACCAAATAAATGTATGGAGTTGTTGTGCCTGGACTTTTTTCCATACAAGTAAGTATGTGCTCAGTAAGACAGTTTCATCAGAGATTCCCTCAGTTCCCACGAAGGATGAAATGGCTCCATTCCATGTTGTCCAAGAGGGAAGGGGGAAAAGGCATTCATTCCAGAACTTCATGTGGCTCTTTCTTGGGTGGCAAAGTCCAGAAGCTTCTTTTCAACCAACTACTCTTATCGCATGGGCTAGGAGAGGGAGGTGACATTAAGGGCATTTCTGAATAGTATATGAAATTAATTTTCTATTTTTCTCTTTCTAGTGGTTTTAACCCATGAAATCCTCAGGAAAGCTAGAGGAAACCTTGAGGTAAAGTAAAATTTCCAAATATTCTATAATCAAAGGAGAATGAAAATAACGTTTTAAAGTATGTGTGTGTGTGTATGTGTGTATATACACATACACATACATACATACATACATACATACATACATACATACATACATACATACATATAAATCCTTCCTCCACTAAAGTCCTCATTGTATCATCAAAGTGATAGTGAATTCTCTAAGGCTATACCTTCAAAGTGATAAATGAATTTTTTTGGCTAGAGATGCTTTTCTAAGACAAAGAGGTATCTAAGATACAGGGAGTATCTATACCAGCATATCACCAATTCTCAAAATGTTGATACATGTATATGTGTGTGTGTGTGTATATATATATATATATACATATATGTGTGTGTATATATATACACACACACACACACACACACACACACACACACACATATCTATCTATTGCTATATATATAAATTAAATTGCAGCCACTGATCCTCTGCCACTCTCTTGATAAAAGGCAAAGCATTTTCGATGCTACTTTCTTTCTCGGCCATCCTGTTTTATGTTTCTTATTCCCATTGATGCTCTCTTCTTAGATTCCCACTCAGGAGTGTTAGAGCTTGGCCCAACTTCTTTCTGCATAATATTTTCCATCTCCTTCCTTCTCCCTCATATCTCTCCATGGTGGCCACTGCTTGGGAGCAGAATAAGTTCATTGTTTTTTAAGCCTAACTGGTCATTTTAACTTGGGGGAAGCTGAGCCTCTTTCTGTTTACTTTTGCTGCATTTGAAATATCTGGAATTGTGTGTTAAGGAATCTAGTGTAATCATAAGAAACTATGAGATTTATCTGGGTTCTTAACTGAGGCACACTCAAAAGTTTCCTTTTCTTTTCAGCTTAAACCAGGGGGCCAGTCTCTGGGAACAGCCAGTTCCTGCGCATCAGAATCCTGAAGGACCAGCTTCTGCTAATAAATGCATTGACTCCCCACTGTGATCGTTTGCAGACTGCTTGTCTTTGTTTTAAGTATAAGATCTCCCATATCAATGGAGAGGGTTTGAATAGTCCCTGAGAAGCAGATGTAAATACACACACACACACACGCACGCACACATACACACGCACACACATATACATCTACACACATATAGACACACCTGGTGTAGTGCAGAAGCACTGGATTTGGAGTCTGAGGACTTGGCTTTAAATCCTGACTCTGCTGTTTACGACCTGTGTGGCCTTAAACCTTCACTGCCTTTCTCTGGGCCTTTTTCCTCTGTAAAATGAGGGGAATAGATGAGATGATCTCTGAAGTCTCTTCCAGTTCATAGTCCTTCTTGTTTTATATATTGTAAAAAGTATACTTGATTTGGGGGAATAATTCATCATTGATGGTACTGTAGAGTTTTGAACAGCTTCACTAGCTGAGGTACACGTACAGTTTTCAGGTATCATCTGCTGGAGAGTAGCCATGAACTTGTAAAGCAAGTTAAAATTTCCAGTCTGACTTTCTGGAGTCGCCATTCTGGTGTGACTGCAACTAGCCAGGGGCTTCTGTTAAAGTTCATGTAATATGGTTTTTCACAAAGCTTTTCTATCTCCTCAACAGTTTTCCATTGATATTATTTGCAGATGCTAATTAAATAATACCTTTATTTGAACCTGTTTATGCAGTTATTTGATATGGAACATCAAAGCCTTAAACCAAAATCTGAGTTGCATGATGTCAAATAGTTGTATAATTATTAAAATAATATTCCTCATCTCTGCCATGAAATCACTTTTAAAATCACTGTTTGAATGAGTTCTCTCATCTACTGTTTTAGTTGGAGTAGCTTTTAAATCCTGGAAAGAAAAATTCTGCCTTGCCCTTCTCTGGTTTTTGAAAAGCTGCATGGTGCTGGGGTGAGGGCCCTGATGGTGACTGGCCAGCCTTATACTACAAAACCTTCTTTGCCTAGGGTGAGCTGGGATCTTGTTTTTCTAATATACTTGAGGGAGATTCACTGACAAAACAAAACAAAACAAAATAAAACAAAAAACAACCTGGGTAAGTTATATCCCACTTAGGAGCTTCTATTTCCTCATCTACAGAAAGACAAGATTTGTGATCTTAGAGGTCCCATCCAGCTCTCATAGCTGCATGGTATGAAAGTGGGAGTCTACTATACTTAGTATACTTACTTTACTAAATAAATGTACTTCAAATTCCTTCCAACACTTGAGAGCTTTGTCACTGGAGAAGGTCAGTTAACCTCTCTGAGCCTGTTTCCCCAATACATAATGAGGAAAGTCATCTTTGTGTACTTGTATCACAGGATTGTTGTGGGGAAAGCACTTATACATTTTAAAACATTGTAGAAATGAGATTTGTCACAATGTAAGTTTTTTTCTGAGGTCCAGTAATCTTATAGTCAGCATGTGACAAAGAGATATGTTTGTGTCCAGAGGGAGAGAGAGAAGAAATATACAGCCAAACCTTGTCCGTTACCTGCCATTTGGGTCTTGGCTGAGGAGGCTTTTAGTTCAAGTTGGGCTGTAGGGTATCTTGGGGCTCTCTGTCACATGTAGCAGTGATTATTAGAATGGGTTCCCATTTCGGGGTTAGTAGGGCGGGGCTATCATCCACCAGGAGGGTAGTGGTTTTCTCCTGTGCTCGTTCTAGATTTTTTAGGCACTCCATTTCTGTAATGAGAAATGTGACTCCTCAGCATCATCAGAAAGCCTTCGATTTATTGAATGATAGGATAGAGCTAGGAAGAACCTTAGGGAACTTTCAAAACCAGTCTATCATTATTTCCTTTTCAGAAGGATTGGCTGCTTTATAGGAAATCTTCAGTGAATCCTTTGGCAAACAAGAATTCCCTCTTTATAGAAGTTGGAGGGTCTTGAAAGAAACATAAAACTAAAGACATCTCTTGAGACAGTAACATAATTAAGGAAAATAGAGTTCAATTGATTAGCAATGTTTCCACTATAGAAAGAGCAGTGGATTGGAATGTCTTAAGTTCTAGTTCTTGTTCAACCACTTATTCCCTCAGTTACCCTGGGCGAGTCATTTTTCTTCTTTGGGCCTCAGTTCCTTCCTTTGGAAAGTAATTGCACTAGATGATGTCTAAGATTCCTTCCAGATCTTACGTTCTATCCTATTCAGATTTTTAGGAATGAGTCTACAAGTGTACTTCCCTTTAAGCAAAACCAATATCAGAAAGTTCATATTTACATGAAAGATAACAAATGATTATTTACTTTTTCAACAGAGGATTCATAGTAGGATTTCTTTAAGTAGTGAGCTCTTCTGTAGTTTTGAAAATGATTGAATTTATAAATAGTTCTCTTGTATAAAATGAAGCACACATCTACTCCATTTTCCTCCTCCTCTAGACCCAGATTATGTAAAAGCAGAAGAGTTCAAAACTTTGGGTTGTCTCAGGCTCTCCATGGATGGAGAGAATTTGTTTGTGCTGGATTAGAGCTGAGAACAAACTCTGTAAATGAGGGAAATTCAGAATTTTACAAAAGCATCATTGTCCTCACAACCACTAAAAATGTCAAGTTAATTTTGCTAAGCAGCCAAATTATAGACATTCAAAAGTGGTAATCAGAAATGTTGTACATTTCCAGTTTTGAAATTAATCACTGTATGTCTTTGAGCTATAACACCTGAAAGAAACAGCTGTATGTCTATATATAGAGCTCCCAAGTCTTACAGTCTTTCCATCTTTTCTGCACTGAACACAAATTTCTGTAGTTTGCTTTCATTTTTTCTGAAGATGATCTGCTGTTGATTTGCAATATTAGCCAGCATTGGCTCATCTCTTTAGGCTGCCACTGTAGACTCAGACATCTTATTCAAGAGCAAGGGAGGTAAAATTACTAAATCTCTCAGATAAGGCCAAACTGGATGGACATTAACAAGAGATTTCTTAATAGTCTTAATCACTCTTTTTGTTTCCTTTGCTCACTCTTCTGTCTCCTACTTCACAATCAGAATTGTGTTCCTTTCGTGTGTCTTAGCTGTCTCCTTCAGTGATCTTATCTCATGACTTCAGGTATCACCTTTATGCATATGATCAGTCAACCAATAAGCATTTATTAAATGTCTTCTATGTGCCTGGCCCTGTGCTAGGCATTGGGGGATACAGATGAAGAAAATGTCTAAGGTTCATAAAATGAAGATAGTATCTGCCCTCCCCACCTCCCCCTTCAGGAGTTCACATTCTGTGGGCAGGTGGGCACATGATATGTTCGCAGGTAATAAAAATACAGGATGTAAAAAAGTTATGGGAGTGGAATTGGTTGTGGCAGCAGCAGGGAAGGTGGCTGGACCGTCTCAAACTCCACTCACGACTTCTCCTTGCTAGATGTCTCTACAGATGTTTCAGACTCAACTACCAAGCTAACTATCCCTTTTGTTTCTGCCCCAAACCAGCTCCCTGTTGATTTACTTGTTTTAGTTAGTACTGTTACCATTTGTCCAACTTTGTGACTTCCTGTGTGACCTTGGGCATGTCATTTTACCTCAAGGATCTTCAGTTTCCTCATCTGCCAAAAGGAATGGGCTTGGGCTACGTTCACTCTAAGACCCCTTCTAATTCTAAGGCTGTGATCTAAGATTTTGCTGCCAACACATACCCTTCCATCTCTAATTTTCAAAATCCTAAATCCAATGACCTTGACAACCCTAACATGCTCTTTTGTCTTTATTCCCACCCCTGTCACCCCAGTTCAGGCTTCATGACCTCTCCCCTAGGTTGTACCTAACAGATCACCACACAAGCAGGTACTGAATAAGTATAGCTTAAAGCAGATATAGGAAGAAGGGGATGTGGTCTAGTTGACAAAGTATCGGACGAGAAGATCTGAGTCGGAATTTACTAGCTGTGTGATGATATTGGACAAGTCATTTTAGTTCTCTGAGCCACAGATTTCTAAGCTATAAAATGGGTGGGTTTGAATGATATATTTAAAGTCCTTTGTAGTTTAAGCATTCAGTGAATTATGGGTGAATTTGTTACCCTTTTCGGTTATAACATACTCTCTTCTCTTGCTGCCAGATTAATTTTTAATTAATTTTTATTTCCTAAATATTTATTTCCTAAAGCAAGTATGGTTCTGATTTTGTCTTAGCCTAGTTTGAAAGTCTTTATTAGCTCCCTGTTGTATCCCAAAATAATGGCCAGATTCCTTAGTTTATTATTGAAGGTGCTCAGTAATCAGACCCCTACCTATTATTGGGGTCTTATCTTTACTACATGTTTACTATATGATTCTTATGCTCTTGTAAAACTGTAATGTTTCTTAAATATGGCTTGTACCATCCTACCTCAGCACATTTGCCCACATCATTTACTGTGCTTTTAATTCCTTCCTCCCTAACCTCTTTCTGCCTATTGAAATCTTACCTGTCTTTCACTTACTTATTTTGTTGCTATTTTTTCATCCCCAGCCCATCCCCTTTGCCAGTGTGGCAACTTGTCACTGATGTAGATTAGCAAGCTAAATTTGTAGTCTAAAGGGTTTCCTGACACATTAAGAGGTTAAGTCTGTGGTTACTCAGCCAGTATATTTTAAGGGTAAGACTTGAGATTAAGCATTCTTGATTCCAAGACCAGCCCTTTATTTGGACTCAGACTTGATATGTTTGTTCATCTGGGGAACCTCTAAAGATTCTTGAGAATGAGTGACATGATAAAGAGATATTCTAAGTCTGGCAGTGAATGCAGGATGGATGGGAAGGAAAAGGGTAGAATCAGTTGTATTAATTTAGATGGTTAGGCAATGAGTGAATGAGAATGGAGACGAGATATTCAAGAAACGTTTTGAAGTAAAAATCAACAGGACTGATCATTCCCTCTCTCAATCTATGAAATCTGCAGTATCTTTTTTTTTCCTGGTCTACACAAATTGGCACTGGGTCCTTGACTGACATTTTCTATTTGTCTCATGTCTTTTGTTTCCATAACAAAATTGTGAGCTACTTGAGGGCAGATTCTGTGTTTTATACCTTGCATTTTTTTGAGCATGTGGTCATCATACAGAATCACAGAATTTCAGAGTTGGAAAAGTCCTCAGGGCAGGGTTATCTAGTCTAATTGATGCCTTCATGAGAATCCCTTCTACAATATCACCAACAAGTCATCCATTATTGGCTTGATGACCTCCAGTGATGATGAGGATGAGGAGGAAGAAGAACCAACCCACCACCTCCTGAGGCAGAAACATCTCAGTTTTGGACAGATCTGATTTTTAAGAATTTGTCCTCATATCAAACTTAAATCTTTCTGCTGACCATTTCTCATTGCCCCAGATTCTGTTCTCTGGACCCAAGCAATAAAACTGAAATATTTTTTCTTGCCATCTCATCTTGGAGAGGCTTCACAACCATGCTGAGACCCTGTCTGGCAGGTTAGCTATAGTTGTATGTTCTACTCTATTCAACTGAGTAAATGAAATCAGGAAGCCATGTAACAGGTTGGCTTTGACAGAGGGAATCACAACTGGTATTTATGTAGTGCTTTAAGGTATGTAAAATGTTTTACATGCATTGTCATGTGGTTTTACAACAATACTGTAAAGTAGGCATTGCAAGTAGTGATATCCCTATTTTACAGATGAAGAAAAGGAGGCTTGAAGAAATTGTGACTTAACCTGTGGTCACTCAACTAGAAGCTGTCTCATTCTTCAAGATCTGTCTTTATTCCAAGTCCAGTGTTCTTTCCGCTATGCTATATTGACTCCCAGAGAGTCTGTGTCAAAAGGCAACTTGGGGACTCTGAAATCCTTAACTCCTAATAATTTGCTCAGATTATAAAGATAAGATCTCAGAGACTAGAAAACTGAGGCCTATCTTGGCTGCTGATTTTCAGCATTTAAAAAAAATAAATCACGATGTATTTTGACTTCCAGGAGCCGAGATGGTGGAGTAAGCAGTTAGTCACTCTCACCCTCCCTTATTGACCTCAAAAAACCCAGAGAATCTTGCCCCAGGAAAAATCTTGAAGTAGTGAAGCCAGCAGGAAGATGAGATACATCAGTCTTTTAGCTCAGGAGGCAAGTGGGATTAAAGGGAAAGGTCCCTCTTGCTGTGGCTGAAGGGGACTAGTATGGGACGGGAGGCATCCCAGCAAGGCAGTGGCAAGCCCCACTTCAGCAAACCAGGGGGAGGTCCTGAGCCTCAGGGTGGTGGAGCAGGCAAGCACCAACACCAGGCATACACCAGCCACCACCATCAGCTCCAGCTCAGCACCAGGTAAGCTACCAGATGCCTCCAGCTGCCAACACCTGAGGCCCCAGCACACAAAACTAGTAACCAGGCCCCTAACCTTTAGTGCAAAGAAGCCTGGGACAGTGCTCCCTGTGTCCCAGAAGCAGAGATCAACTTTGAAAGCCAGAAAAAAGGCAAACAATATGAGCAAGAAATGATAAAGAAAAACAGTGACCATAGAGAAGTATCTTGGTAACAGGGAAGATCAAAACACGAATTCAGGAAAGGACCACATTGTCAGTATACCCACATCTGAAACCTCAAAGGGGAATATGAACTGGTCTCAAGCCAAAAAAGCCTCCTTGGAAGAACTCAGGAAGGATTTTAACAGTCAAATAAGAGAGGTAGAAAAAAAAAATCACAACGCTGTAGTTTCCCCTTTCATAAATATTCATTCAAAAAGAATGTAAGTACCTATCATATATCCCCATACTATCCTTGGTGAGTGACTAGAAGAGAAGTGTATCATCGCTGCTCTGGAGGAGATTTCAGGCTAACTTGGAGGACTAATACAGAAAATAATTAGAGACCGATTGTAATAAAATATGTAAGCAAGTATGATGTAATGTTTATACTAATTGGGCTATGAAGGCTTAGAGACAAGAAGCATCACATTGTGGACTAGAGTACTTAGAGAAGGATTCCTCTGCAGGGGTGGGGAACCTGAGACTTCAAGATCACATGTGGACATTTAGGTCCTCAAGTATGGCCTTTTGACTGAGTCCAAGTTTTACAGAACAAATCCTTTTATTAATGGATTTGTTCTGTGAAGTTTGGATTCAGTCAAAGGGCCACACTTGAGGACCTAAAGGGCCACATATGGCCTCGAGGCTGCAGGTTCCCCACCCTTGCCTAGGAATTGGAATTTGGTAGAGGGGGAAAAAAACCCCAAATAACTATGAATGATGTGTGCTAGACTGAAATGCATTTGAAAACCTGATATCTCACTCACTGGCAGCATAATGGACAATGTTGAATGTCCCGCCTTGTTTGGGTAAGTGCCTTCCTAGAACTGCCAAGAAGACATGATAGAACTACATCAAATCCTACATGTTTTGTTCATGTATGTCTACAGCACATACCTGGTAGATTTCTTCAGGAGGAATTCAAGAATTACACTTTCTATAGGACCTAGACCCTAAATATTTGCTGTTTGTATAGTTAAGTCAACAAATACTTTATACAGCTGTGAAATCTCGGAGGCCATCTTTTCTGATCTTGGTTGAACCAGGAATCACTTCTACAACATGCCTGACAGGTGATTAACTTCTGCTAGAAAACCTCCACGAGGAGGCACTTGCCACCTCTTAAGGGAGCTCATTCTGCTTTTGGACTTCAGTTCTAACAAGTTCTTATGTGGATCCCAAATCTGTGTCTCTACAAATTCTGCTCTTTGTTCCTATTTCAGTTTCTTGGGGTCAACTTGATCAAACCTAATCCCTCTGACTTAAGTCTGTTATATTTATCCTCCTTTTCTTATGTGCCTGGTTCCTTCTTAAGTGATATAGGGGAGAAAATTGTTTCACCCTTGGGAACCTTGTGCTTCCACTGGGGAGGCAAACCTTAAACCAGAAACAGAATGGTGTAAGCCGTTATGCAATCTAGTGCTCAGGTATGCAGTTAATGCTGAAATTCAGTGAATGAAAGATCAACTGAAGAGGTCGTGGTGAAAGTAGGCTCTGAGCTGGGCCAGATACAGATAAGAGGAAAAGGGAAAAGGCATTCTGTGTGGATAGAAGGCTAACAAATGCTGAAACAGCTTCCAAAATATAATCAGAGCAATATATACAAGTTCAGCATGATAACTAATGTGTGTGTTTATGCTTTTTTTATTAAGGGGGTTAATAAGGTTTAGCTCTTAGCATAATGTCAGGCTAGATGAAGAAAGAAGTTATTCAAAAAAAGTGTGATTTTGTGAGATTGCATATGCCACTTGCAAATTTGAATTGATATTCTATGGCATAAACCTAAATCACTAAAATGATTCCATTGTGTGTATTTACATATGCATAAGGTAAAAGTGCTATACACAGAGACATAGATGGTAGTGGTGTTGTGGGCCTTTGACTGCAATCTTCCTTATGCCTGGAATGCCCTTCACATCTCCTCATGAACTCTTAGCTCTTCTTCAAGACACAGATCAAATGCTAGTTCTCTGATTCCCTCTCAAACCCCAACCCCAAGTTGCCTCCTTCATACTTTTCATAGTGCTTTGTCCCATAAACTCTTGCCATATTCTGTTCTGACTTATAGTTATTGAATAGCTGCTAAATATTTGTACATATCCTGTTCCCCTCTGGCCTCACAATCGTCATGAGTTATGCTTCTACTGACGTTCGGCTAACCTTGACCAGATGAAATGCAACTAAATTGGTTTCATCACCTTTAATTCTCTAACAATTGAGTGCTATATTTCACTCTATATACATATTTTGCTGTTCTTTTTTGTTTGTTAATTCCCTGATTTTTAAAAATGGATATTAACACAAAAGAAATGCAGAAGTTGTGCTTCTTAAAGAGCACACTTATGGGACTGTTAGAGATATTGCATTGGGCCACTTCTTAATTGATAAATGGTCAAAGGACATGAATAGACAGTTTTATAAGGAAAAAAGATGCCATCAAAAGCATATGAAAAAATGCTTCAAATCGCTAATAATTAGAGAAATGTAAATTAAACCAACTCTGAGGTTCTACTTTATCAGACTGACAGAGCCGTCAAAAAAAGGAAAATGACAAGATGTTGGAGGGGCTATCAGAAAACAGGTATGTTAATGCACTGTTGGAGCTATGAACAGGTTTTGCCATTCTGGAAAGCCATTTGGAACTCTGCCCCCCATATTACTAAACTATATATCCTTTGACCCAGCAATGCCACTACTAAATATATATCATAAAGATATCAATGAAAGAAGATAAGAATATATGTAAAAAATATAGCATATGTAAAAATTATATTGCAGCTCTTTTTGTGGTGGCAAAGAACTAAGAGGTACCTATCAATTTGGGAATGCCTGAACAAATTTTGCTATATGGATGTAATTGAATATCTTTGTGCTGTAAGAAATGACAAAAGAAACAGTTTGAGAGAAAACTGAAAAAAGTAGTAGGAACAGACGCAGAGTGAAGTGAGTAAACCCTGGGAAACAACTACGTAATAATAATATTGTAAAGACATATAATTTTGAATGACATAAGAACACTTATCTCTGCATTTTCAAACCATGATTCCAGAGGACGTATAATCAAAAGTTAACCACTTCCTGACAGAGAAAGGTCATGAACTGAGGTGCAGAAGAACTTTATTTTGGTTATGGTCCATGTGGGAATTTGTTTTTGCTTGGCTATTCATATTTATTACAAGGAATTGGTTTTTCATTTTTTTAATGGGGGTGAGTAGGAAGGAAAGAAAATAGATTTTTATTAATTGGAAAAAATAAAATTAAACATTAATAAGAGATAGTGCCATGGCTGTTGGTATGGGAGTAGTTAAACAATTTAAAGATCATTCAAACTCATTGTGAAAAAGGACAAAGTGCTTTAAAAAATGAAAACAACACCAAGACCTTAAATTATTAGTGCAAAATGGCCCAATTAGTCCTTAGGGGGGAAAAAAATCAAAGAACTTCAGAGATGCTTGGCAGCTGGAGGGGCTGTTATTTATTCCTTTACAGTGTGGGGTAAACTTCTTGAAGTTGGAAGAAGAGTTAAAAAAATGAATTGTCATCTTTTACTATGAAGAAAAATACTTGTCATGGGCAAGAACATACAAAGACTAGAGTAGTGAAGATTAGGAAAAAGTAACTTATTGATGAATAGTTTAAACTTACCCAAGCCTGTACTAAAAATTTCAGAAGTCTAAGTAAGTTTGTCAGATCTGGGCATCTTTATCAGCCTGTAAAGCATCCACTCCAAGGAAAATATTATGGGGGAAGAGAAGGAGAAGGGAACAAACATTAAATGCCTATTATATGCCAGGCACTCTGCTAAGTGATTTACAAATACTATCTCATTATGGGGATTTTTTTTTTTACTGCCAGTGGGCCTTGAAATCTTGTTCCCATTGGAGTAGTAATGAAGTTTGGAAAACACATTGATATTCTGAGAAGCAGAATTGTTTTAGAATTACAGCACGACCTTAACTTTGTTCTTCCCATTTACATTGTTGCTACAGTTTTCTGGGTTCTGCTCACTTTCAGTCTGCATCAGTTTATATAAGTCTTTCAATATTTCTCTGAATTCTTTGTGCTCATCATTCTTTTTTTAAATTTTTTCCCTTTTATTTTTTATAACATTAATATATATTTATGGAATAAAACAAGCATTTCCATAACATAGTACAAAAAAAAAGATGATTGTACCTGAAACTGCAAATCTGCTATGCACAACTTGCTATTCCTTTCAAATATACAACAAAATTATCACGCAAATTTATTTTTTCTCCTTTTTTTCTGCCCTCCTCCCATCCCACTCTCAAGATGGCTATCATTAGATACAAATAGGTATGTGTGTTTATGTGTGTGTGTGTGTGTGTATGTATATATATATAATGTGTGTATAAAAACACATATATGTAAAATTATTCTTTTCGTACTCCTGTTTATTAGTTCTTTCTAGGGAAGCAGATAGTGTCTTCATATGTCCTTTGTAGTTAATTTGGGTATTTTTGATAATTAAAATAACTTATTCTCTTAAAATCATTCTTAAAACAATATTGCTATTACTGTATACAATGTTCTCTTGGTTGTGCTCATTTTGCTCTTCATTATTTCATGCAAGTCTTTCCATATTTTTCTAAAATCATTGAGTTCATTATTTCTTATAGCACAGTAATATTCCATCACAATCATATACCACAGCTTGTTCAGCCATTCCCCAATTGATGGGCAATTTCCAGTTCTTTTCCACCACAAAGAGAACTGCCTTTTTCCCTAATCATCTTTAGAAATAGACTTAGTAATGGTATTATTGCTGGATTAAAGGGAATAGGTAGCTTAATAACTCTTTGGGCATAATTCCAGTACAGTAATATTCCATTACATTCATAATCCATGATTTGTTTAGATATTTGCCAACTGATGGGCATCTACCTTGTTTACATTTCTTTGTTAGTATAAAAAATACATCAGTACACTTGCTCAACTATTCTCTGGGACCATGGTGAAAAGTAGTCGGCATGACTCCTCCCTTAGCAACTGAGCACAACAGATGACTTGACTAGTTGATATTTTTGTCTCCCAGACATTGGTTTCTTACCTGGCAGGGAGCTTTAATGCTGTATTCAGCTAAATGGTGTTAATGTGTTTTTATGGAACCCCTTAGGGCATTTGCAGTGATAAATGATGAAAAGCAGACCACAAACCTCTGGGTCTATTTTCTGGTTTGTCACAGGACAAGAATATAATCGACGCATTCAGAATTGTAATTGTAAATGGAAATCCATGCCGCACAAGTGGAATAGGAATGTGCCATTGCAACTGACTTATAGAACATGCGTATTCTGATTGTTGAATAATTGGCCACAGGAATCAAGGTGAAAGTAGATTTAAGTAAGAATTGTGTGAGTGTGTTGGCTGTATGGCATTTGTGAGGATTCTATTCAACACACATTTTTAAGTGCCTTTGGATGTGTGTGAGGCCTTGAGGATAGAAAGATGAAGTAAGGCATGGGTCCCTGTGCTTGAGGCGATTATAGTCCTTTACCTAGTAGTTGAGTTGCCAGGAAATTGATGAGGGGCTGAAGATTGATATCAGGATGTGACATCAGATAAGGAAAACCAAGAAGACCAATAGCTTGGAGACAAAGATCTATTGATGTAGGCACCCATTCCAGTGGTGCAGATTACAACCTATCCATAATTTCTCATTCCATGTCATTCTTTGTCCATTTCTATAAATCCACCATAGGGATCTAATAATCTAGAAGAGTGCCTCTTTTTCAATATTTCATGGATATCAAGACAGTCCTACACAGCCCAGTGCAGATCGGCCATTCTTATCCCTTGTTCTTAATGTATAACCACCCTACCTACTTTTACAGCTGTGTGTGTTTATGTTGTCTCTTATGTCATCATTGGTAATACGGCAGCCTATTCACGTGGATCACACATCATTCTGTTGCTCCTTAGGTCCAATTGGAAGAGTTATCTCTAAGGTCCCTTTCTCCCTCATGTACTGAGGCCCAGAGGGGTGAAGTGCTTTATTTAACTTAACAGGTAGAAAGGTGTAAAGTTAGTTTTCTGCACCTGGACACTAGGATCTTCCAGCTACAGCCAGGTCCCAATGAGTGCAAATAATGATCCTGTGAAGTAGTTAATTTATTTGCATTTGTACTGCACATTTCCATTGGGAAATGACCAAATTTTACATAATTATAACTGAATATTACAAATTGAATACATGCAGCTACTTCACAAGATTCATGATTTGCACCAATTGAGACCCAGCTATAGATCATACAGGAACAGATGAGAATCATAGGGTTTGGTATGAAAGGTTACCTTTATAGGGAAATTGATGACTATGAGGTCATTCTTAAAAAAGTGATAGAAAACTCAAGCAAGAGGAACTAGAATAGAACAACACATGGTAGTATGTGCCTTAGATAGAAGATGACTTGCTGGCATATGGAGGAGAACCCAGTAAATTTCCTGCACACTGTGACATCAGAAGGGCTGTGACCGCATTGATCCATCATTTACGTGATACCAGCATGGTGTAGAGGGTAGAAAGCTGAGCTTGAATCCAGAACACCTGAGCTCAAGTCTAGCCTCTGACACATATTGGCTCTGTGACTGGGGGCAAGTTAGTTGCCTCAACCTCACAGTATCCCAGGCAGTTTTCTAAGACTATCTTGGCATAAGAGTTGCTTATCGACATCAGTGGAGGGAGTTTCCATATTTGGAGTTCCCTACACCAATCAGATGATAAGTCTGGACCAAAAAAGTGTACATAGTGTATTATGATATCAATTAGTTTCATGAATAGGCTTTTCCTAGTTTAAATGGATGATCCTACCCCAGCTTGGAAGTCCAAGAATGATGTATGCTTGAGGCATTCTTGGAACACACCTGGGCCCATTTAACTTTTGCACAGAGCTTTATCATTTTAAAATAAATTTTGGCAAAGTTTTTGGGTCTACTTGAGAGAATATTCCAGCAGTTGATGTACTGTGGTTCTGGCCTGTAAGCTGCCACCTCTGCCTGCTTTCAATTCTACCCACCTTCCCGGGCCTATTTCAGGTCCCTTGTCCCCTAGGAAGATTTCCTCAACAGCAACTCTTCTGGAACTTAAACTTGGTGCTACACAGTTGAGCCTTGATTCCCATGATTTCATGATCAGGAATAACATCTGCCTTGATTTAATCAGGGGCTTTAGAACCAGAAAGGGATCTCAAAGGACATCTCATCTAACCCTCCATATTTCACAATGAGGAGGAAATAGATGTGCACCAAAGTTAAGTGACCTACCCAAGGAAACACTGGTAGGAGCAAAGCTAGGATTTGGACCCAGGTCTCTGTCACCAGACATCATACACTTTATGTGTGTGAGCTTGATCATTACAGCCAGACTGTGAGCTCCTTGATGGCAGAGACAGTGTTTTCTTTTGGGTTCCCTCCAGTGCCTAACACAGAGGTGCATAAGACGAGGCAAATACATAGAAATGAATCTTAATCTCATAAGGACTATGCCAGCGTAGGTTTAAGTCCTTTTGTAGAGTCATGGAATTTCAGAATTGGAATAGATTACAGACATTGCCTATTCCAACCCTTACTTAAATAAGTCCCTCATTTTGTGGAATGCTTTATATTTTTCAAATCAGATTGACCCCTGGTGTTTCATTTGATCCATTTGAAGGCCACAGGAATTGGGATTTTTATTTTCTTTTCACATAAGAGGAAGCCAAGGCCTAAAACACGAAGTGACTTATCCAAGGCCACCATAAATAGCGAGCCAGGACTAGAACTCAGGCTTTCTGACAAATAGTCAAAGGTTCTTTCTTGGAGAGTAATAGAGGAGGGAACTATATTTTGTGCACAGGACCTGAGGTCAAATCCTGAGATCAAGTCACTGAACCTCCCCGAGCCTCAGTTTTTTCATCTGTAAAATTAGGGATTTGGACCAGATGACTAATTAGATCCCTTTCAGTCCTGAATCTTTGTCCCTCTTATCCTATTGTTGTCAGCCAATGTTGCTGCCTACTCCAAAGCAGTCGTGACTGTGCCCTTGTAGAGAAATTGTCACAGCTGCTTCTGCATTGATGCTCACCCACTACACAGACTAACCACTAGATGGCAGCACACTGCTTCCCTTTTGTACCAGCTCCCACCCCCTCAACCCCCTTCTCAGCCACAATATTAATAAAACTACAAGGCCGTTACTAATTCATTCAACATATAAATTCCTCTTTGAAACACTTTAATCATATAATCATTAAAAGGCACTCAAACTAGTACTTAATTACATATTTTCAGTCTTAAAAATTCTATATTTATATTAATGTCATTTCTTTGGACTGAGTATAACAATGCAACTTCTCAACACAGGCATCAGGCTACAAACTACTATGAGAGAGATGTCTACCTTTGCAGCCTTATCCCCCGCTTTCCTCTTTTCGTGGACCCTAGGTTGCAGTCAGACTGGGCGCTTCCCTCATCTTAAGACATGTTCCCTTTTCCTGTCTCTGGAATGTTTACTTAACACAATTTACTGCTTCGATGCTTTCCACTCACACCTTTCCTTCAAGGACCATTTCAGGCACCATCTCTTTCAGAAAGTCTTCCCTGATCTCAGATGCCACAAAGTGATGGAGATTCAGTATATTATCAAGGCAATACTATATAGTTCAGATTCTAAGTTCCTTAAGAAGGGAAGACTTCCTGGAAGAGGAGGGAAGTGAGCTGGGCCTTGATGGTTAGGTAACAGATCAGGTCAATAGGTTTCATGAACAAGCTGCTAGTCTAGAAATGACTCCTCTTACCCTTGAATTCCTATGGCATTTTGTACTTCTTTTCCTAGATTTTTTACATCATCTTGTATTATCCCTGTTTATATTTTAGTCTCTTTTTATGGGCTCCATGAGGTTAGGAACAGAATTTTTTCCCCCTAACCTTTGTAGCTCAGTAGAATAGACAATCAATAAATATTTGTTTAACTGAATATAATTTTTTATTGTTGTTTGGTTGTTCAATCATGTCTAACTCTTTTCTTTGTGTCCCCATTCGGGGTCTTCTTGGCAAAGATACCGGAGTGGTTTGCCATTTCCTTCTCCAGATCATTTTACAGAGGAAGAAACTGAGGCAAACAGAGTTAAGGGACTTGCCTAGGGTCACACAGCTAGTAAGAATCTGAGGTCAGATTTGAACTCAGGAAGAAGAATCTTCCTGACTCCAGGCCTGGCACTCTATCCATTGCGCCATCTAACTGAATATCATAGTCCAAGCTTATTCATAAGTTTTGTAGGATTTGGAGCTTAAGGAGTTCTTAGCCTCATTTTTACAGAGGAAAAAAATGAAACCCAGAGAAGGCAATCAACTTTCCCAAGGTCCCAAAAGTGGCTGAGATGGTAGCTAAGACTGGGGCTTTTGACTCCAAAGTCAGTGAACTTTTTGCTATGTCTTCTGCCCTGTGTCCATATCTTATCTCCACAACATTCAGAGTCATAAGCTCCTAGGATTTAAAACTGGAAGGGACATCAGGGGGCATCTAATCTAACCCCTTTATGATCCAGATGTGGAAACCAAACCTAGAAAGGGAAAGTAATTCCCCTGATTAGATTATGAAGTCCACGAGGACAGGAAACAAACAAGTTTTGTTCACCCCTTATATTTCCTTCATTGCTCAGCCTGGACCCGTGATAGGTCTTTAATACATTTTTGTTTAATTGAATCAAAATCATTCCAGGCTCATTCACTCTGTGTTCTGGCTCTTCTTTAGAAAAGGAGACCTTAGTGGAACTGAGTCCTACTTATTTCTAAGTTGACATCTCAAGGAGTTTCAGGTTTTTAAAACTGCCTGTCCCTGGTTGAATATTTCTTGAAGGGCACCTGCTCTGTGAATAGAGATTTTTCATTTTAGAATTATAGGATTTGGAGCTAGAAGAAACTTAGAGATCATCTAATCTAACATGGTAGTGTAGAAAGAGTCCTGCCTTGGGAATCAGGGGACCTGGGTTCTAACCCCACATCTGCTCCTTACTACCTGGCTGGCCTTGGATAAGTCACTTGACTTCTTTAGTCCCCAGTTTCTTGCTCTGCAAAATGAAAGGATTGGGCAAGATGATCTCTAAGATACAAGACCTATATGCCTTATGAGATTAGGAAACTAGCATCTTTGCCCAAGGTCACACTGTAAACAGTAGAACCAGAATTTGAACCCAAATTTTCTGATTTCAAGTCCAGTATTCTCTCCACTGTGCCACACTCAGAGCAGGAAAGGATTGTCCTAAGCTTATACATTTAGAGCTGGAAGGAACCTTAGAAGCCACCTGTCTAATTCCCTCATTTTACAGAGGAGGAAACTGAGGCTCAGAGTGATAAGTGACTTTCCCAAGGTGACACAGGTAATGGGAACTAACTCCAAATCCTGTGTGCTTGCCACTCTACCACACTGCCTCGTTGATGTTCAATGCCTTGCCCAGGGTAAGTTGCAAAAGTGGAAATCAAATTTAAGTTCTCTGACTTTAAATTCAATGCTCTTCCGATAAAGTATGCTACATTGTCACTATGTCCTCACCAGTTTCTGCCATGGCTTAGACAGAGGCTTCTCTATGTTATGTCCCCACACTGGGGCGTTATTCTATTTAGGAGTCTATCACCCCCTGCCATATGAATCTTACTTCTTCTCTATATCCCCCCAAGCTGTTTATAGTTCAGGTGCCCATGGTTATTTCAGGGTACTCATCAGTACAAAATTCCCCCTTCCAATCCTAGTTAAATGAGAGGTAATGCTGACTCAAAATCATTGAAAACTGAAGCTGGAAGGTATGTCAGACACCACCTAACAAAAGTCCAGAAAAGGGAAGGGACACCCAGAGTTGCCTGGACAAGTCCTTGGCAAGCCTAGGGCTGGACCCCCGGACTCCTTGGTCCCTCTCTGGCGGGGCACCTTCCCCCGTGCCAGGCTCAGCAGATGGGCAGGGAGGGAGGTTTCTTGGGTGGGGTAGAGCTTAAACTGAGCTGCTTCTCCCCCAGATTTTCTCTAGGGCTTCCTGTAGCTTTATGACAAAAGAGGACCCCTGCGTATTTGCATATGGTTTGCATATTCCTTGCTTACTACATACATATGCTACCATGGGATGGGCCATCTGTTTATTCTTCTGTTCCTTCTCCAGCAGCCACCCTGTTGCAGGTACCCTATGCAGGTAGTAGGACTCCCGGGAATGGGGAACAGAATGCAGGGACCTGGAAAAGGATGGAAACTCGCCAAGTTCTCCTTGCCTCACCCTCGTATTCAGGGCATTTAGGACTAGAAGGAACCTTGGAGGTCATGTAGTCACACGATCATAGATCTCGAGCTTGAGGGATCTCAGAGGACATCTAGTCTAACCCCCTTATTTGACAAATGAGGAAACCGAGACCCAAGCAGTTTGGTGACTTGCCTAGGGTTGGGCGTCTGAAGTGCATTTGACCCCAGATGCTCTTGCTCCAGAACAAGTACCTTTTTTAAATCTAAGCTTTAAATCTAAGATCCTATGATCTTCCTAGCTCTAAATCTATAATCCCATGGTTCCAAGTTACCCCAAAATAGGCAACAGAGCTGGGCTCTGAATCTCTGTCTTTTGACTGTGAATGACTTCCTTTAATTTAGAAACAGGTTCCTGGAGCCTGGCTGAGCTGGTGAGAGGCAACGTAGTATGGTATTCGATTCAATAATAAACAGTTATTAAGAACCAGCTATGGGCAAGGTACTGCAAGGCACTAGGGATGCAAATATTAAAAAATGGAACAGTCCATGTCCTTAAGGAACACATGTTTTCCTGCGGTATGTGACATTTATCCAGATAAATAGCTAAAGTGCGCTAGGAAAATTTGAGTAGGGAGAGAACACTTAGCATTAGACTGACAGTCTAGTCCAATACCAGGCAACTACTGGCTAAAAAGAGGGGGTTGGACTAGTTGACCTCTAAAGTTCTTTTGAGCTTTTTCTAAGTTATAACAGCACCAGTAATATAGTAGATATATTCATATCATATACCCGATGCTCAAGAACCATAGGTATGGCTTTATACAGACTGCGTCCAATCTTGGGGGGCTTCTCAATCATCATACACCTTGATGCATGCCATCACCTGGAGTTTTTTCTGAAAACAACAGAATTCAGCTCATTTTTAGGTGGTTCACCACAAAAAGAAAAGGACCCTCAGTTCCTGTGCAAGTACTCAAGCTAGCAAGGAAGTACATATAAAGCAGGTTTTATTTCATCTAATAGAAAAAAAGTAAAGGACCCACACCTAGGCTCCTAACTGGTCTCCCAGCATAAGGCTTTCTAGCTCATCTTCCACACAGCCATCAAATTATTTTTCTTAAAATAAAGATCTGACCATGGAACTATCCTCCTCAAAAATCTTCAGTGTCCCCCAATGACATCAAGGATAAAATATAGCATCTTCAGCCTGGTATTTAAATCATTTCATGATATGGCTCCCAGCCACCCTTTTTGGTCTTATTTCATATGCTACCCTTTCATGTACTCTCTGTCTCAGTCTGATCAGTCTACTAACTGTTCCCTGTACATGATCTTCCCTGTCTGAAATGCACTGTCTCTTCACCTCTGCCTCTCAGAACGCCCCTTTTCTTTCAAAGTACAGCTTTAGGTACTCTCTCCTCTACCGAGCCTTTTCTGACTCCCCCATTGTTAGTATTTGCTCTTTTTTGTTGTCTGTGCCTGTAATTTCATCTGTGCAGGAAACTTTCTTTACTGACGAAGAACGGCAGTTTGTCTATACTTAGGGGTGATGCCTTGTACATTGAGGAAATGAGTGACTTACCTATGGTCACACAGCTAGTACATGTCTGAGGCAGAGTTTGAACCCACATCTTCTCAACTTCAAGGTTAGCTCCCTCTCTGATATGTCTCTCTGCCTCTACCTCTTAAAATTGCTTTGTATTACTTTTTGTGTGCTTTGTATTTACTTCTGTGGGTACACATGGAAACTCCTACTCTGATTACTATAACCCCAGAGGATACAGATTCAATTGAATCAGTTGATCAATCAAAAGTGTAAACTTGGTGTGAACATGTACTTGATCAATATGATCATTAGGTAAAGAGAAATGATACCATATAGGAAATATTTTGTGATTGATTGGATAAAACAATCAGTCACACCTCTGGGTTTAGGTATAAAACAGCAAACTGGTTCAGAATTACTAAGTCCAATGACATACCAGTCTTGTACTGGAGGAACTCCAGCCAAGCCTTTGCCAGGGAATCACTTGGGGAAGGAGAGAGTTTCTCCCCAGAGAACTGTGTGAGTTCAGGAAAGCAGTGGTCAGTGATAGAGGAAAGGTCTGCAGATAGATGTGGAAAAAAAGTTACCCAAGAACTATGGCAACTTTTATTTATTTATTTATTTTTGAAGCAATTGGGATTAAGTGACTTTGCCCAGAGTCACACAGCTAGTAAGTGTTATGTGTCTGAGGCTGGATTTGAACTCAGTTCCTCTTGACTCCAGGGCCAGTGCTACACTGGCAACTTTTAGGATTGTGACTCCTTGTGATGGAGGAAAATGTTGGCTAGAAGCCCTACAAAAACACTGAATTTCAGAGCCTATCAGAGCAATGACTGAGGGGAACCTTAGGAGAATTCTAGAAAGGGAGAAAAAGACTTCCAATAACCAGGAGCTTTGAGGCAACCCTTTGCCACACATGTTCTTTACATGTGTGCCTTGTTACCATTTTACAAGTTTTAACTTACTCTCCCCAGGGACCTTGGGTGTGAATGGGGAAGAATTTGCCCCAGTTTGGGAGGAATTACTTATATCCACTATTCTTATAATATTACTTGCTTTGTAAATGCCCATTGCTAAAAGCTAAGTGAGGCTATTGGATAATTATCAGTAGGAAGTACACCAGTAGGGGCTCATGAATGATGACTGGGCAATTTAGGGTTACCTCTGGAACCTCGAGGAGGAAGAGTCATCACCCTTCTGGGGTCCCATTCTACCAGTGTGAGTGCCAGTTTGGGGAATGACCCCAGAGGAGATTTTACTCATGTTTTCTACCTTTACAAATTTTTTATAAGAATATTCTACACATGCAGTGAGAGCATCCTTGATGAAGTTACAAGAACAGGACAAGCAGGCTTTTACAAATTATATCCTGTAGTTTACAGTCACACAAAGGCCCATCTTTTCAACATCATTATTCTCCCAGTGATGTTGTAAGCCTATAGGTCACTGGAATACTGTAGTCTCCAAAGAATCAAAGCTGAGGCTGTCCCCAAAGACCCATAGAGAAGTGCATGGTAGGAATGCACTAACTGCAACACATCACAAATGAAGGATTGTGCAGGAGAAACAAAGCAAAAAATGTCATTAGAAAAAGACACGCTTAAAAAAAAAAGACGGGTCAGTCACATATGTAGTGAGAACAAGGGATAACCAATTGCTAACTCTTACGCTTCAATGTTATTCAGACAATGTTAAGAAAATAAAAGGAAGGCCATAAGAACATTTGTGTGGATCCCCTTGGTCATATTTACAGGAGAATATTGGCAAGAGTCATAGAGGAGGGATAGGTAGGAATAGAAGAGAGGGACTAAGTATTTATTAAGTGCTTACTATGTGCTAGGCACCTTGCTAAGTACTTTACAAATACTGTCTCATTTGATCTTCACAACAACTCTGGGAGGTAGGTGCTGTAATCACCCCCATTTTACAGTTGAGGAAACTGAGGAAAACAGTGGTTAAGTGACTTGCTTAGGGTCACACAGCTAGTAAGAGTATGGGTCTGGATTTGAATTCAGGTCTTCTAGACTCTGGGCCCACTGCTCTATCTACAGAGCCACCTTATGGATTAAGATTTACATTGTTTGAAAGTGTTCCCACATGAATGA
Organism: Vombatus ursinus; assembly: GCF_900497805.2. Lineage (NCBI taxonomy): Eukaryota > Metazoa > Chordata > Mammalia > Diprotodontia > Vombatidae > Vombatus > Vombatus ursinus. Next base: position 8,716,599 of record NW_020954564.1, on the reverse strand, counting down.
GACAACAGTTCTGTATCAGAGTATGAATTTTGTATCCTGGAGGGCATGGATTATTTTTCTTCTGGGCATCTTAGTACCTAATATAATGACTGGCATTTGGTCAGCGCTTCATAAATATTTGTTGAATTGAGATATTTTGGGGGCAAAGATCTTCCTGCTCCGCTAGGAATCACAGTACCTACTCTCTGCATGTTATCATTCAAGGATGGAAAAGTATTGAGTTGGCCTTCCCCTACTTCTCACTCTTTCATGTCCTGTGGTGAAGGCAACAGGTGGGTTTTAGGACTATTGAAAGGAAGGACTTCCAAGAAGTAAGCCCTAGTCCAGGGTCTGCAGTTCCCTTTAAATCCAAGCCTTAGTCCCTTCCTTTGGGGGAAGATTTGTCTGTAATGCTTCCCTGCCCCAGGGAAGGACTCTTAGAATTTATTAAGGTGGTTTGCTAGGGATGTATTATTCATCAGTGCTCTCTCTCTCTCTCTCTCTCTCTCTCTCTCTCTCTCTCTCTCTCTCTCTCTCACTCTCTCTCTCTCTCTCTCTCTCTCCCCACACACTCAGCTGGTGCCTATGCTAAAGAAGGGATGGAGTAGGGGGAATACTTAGTGTCAGAAAAATCTGTGTTGTGTTTTATTTTTTTTTATTTTTATTTTTTAAGGAAGGAAGAACAAAAAGTCGGCAAGCCCAACTAGTCTTTGAAGGGTTAATACCACAGACTCCCAGGCTCCTTGAGGACATCAAAAGGTCATCAGGTCATAGGAACAGAACAGTCAGATCTGAGAGAGACCTGAGAGGTCCATTACCTTTGAGTCTAACCCTGTCATTTAGGATGTGGAGAGACTGAAGCTAGGAGAGAGGAAGTAATTGGCTCAAGGTCACACAGGGAATAAGTAGGAGAGCTGGGATTCACCAACCCCCCAAATAGCACATTCTGCCGAATGATCCCCTCTCTCACCATGGAGATGGTGTTCCCCAGTCACTTGTTTTAAGCCAGTCATTTCTCTTCCCTGGGCCTCTTTTTTCCCAACTATATAATAAGGATAACCTTACAGTTCCTCATCTTTGCAGGCAGATTGTAGAGTATTAGTGTCAGAGCCTAGCTTGGCCAGCATTAGGTGTGCTGAGGGCTAGTTTGGCCAGGGCTCCAGTTATGAAGATGATCTTGATGGCGATAATAGTAATATTTACATTCATTTAATGCTTTGGGGTTTACAAAATAATTTCCTCACAACAGCCCTGTGAGGTAGGTAGTACAAATATCATTATCTTCATTTTAAAAATGAAGAAATTGAAACCCACATAGCTAGTAAGGATTTGCTAATAATCACACAGCTAGTAAGTATTAATGCTGGGATCCTTTTCTTGGCCCTGTTCCATCTCTGTAGATGACAGGGACCATGGGCTTAGCTCATCTGAGTGAAGGCAAAGCCAGTTAAAGCTTTCCTTGGATCCCTAGGAGTGGGGCAAAGGCAGGGATAGGGCAGTGCTGGCTAAAGGATGAACAGGGCAGAGGGACAAGACCTGAACATTCAGGACACCAGGCTTAGAAGACAGATAGACAAAGCATTTATTAAGCATTGACTACATGGCAGACATTTTAGTAAGCACTGGGAATAGAACAACAACAACAGTAAAACAACAAAATGAGACAGTTCTTGCCCATAAGGAATTTACATTCTAATGGGGGGGGGGACACAATACATGAAAGGAAGCTGAAAAGTTGGCGGGGGCAGTTGGAGGATGGAGGGGAAAGACCTCTGGTGGCAAGGTGGAGAAGCCAGGGGAATGAGGAATGGACCCTAGAGAGGAGACAGTGTAGGTGGCTTGGGAACTTTCTCAAATAGAGGATTCAGGGAGGAACTCACTAGCGGAGGGGGCTGCAAGAGTGGGGGGCATCTGGCAGGATGAGAAAGGAAAAGAACAGAAGTGGATGGGAAACAATATTTTAAAATTCATCCGTCAAGCCATTTAGATTTTGAGACGAGGTAATAGGGACTTGGAACTTGGCCTTGCGAAAACACAGATTGTTCAGGAGAGGGAGGCTAGCTGCCTCTGAACCTTGATAGCTTTTCCTGGACCAACAGAGGTTTGTGGATGGGGAAAGAAGGTGAGGAATCCTGCACATAATAGGTAGGGTATGGAGAGGCTTGATTACGACCTCCAGAGCTGGAACAGTCACCAGAAACCCACAGAGACTCAGAGTTTGAAGGGACCTCTGAGTTCTTGTCCAACATATGCTTGAACAAAGATCCCCCTCCCTCCCTTCCTCCCTTCCTTTTTCCCTCCCTTCCTGCAATTGGGATTAAGTGATTTGCCCAGGGTCACACAGCTAGTATGTGTCTGATGCCGCATTTGAACTCAGGTTCTCCTGACGGCTGGGCCAGTGCTCTATCCAGTGTGCCACCAGCTGCCCCAGGGATCCTTTTTACATTATCATTAAGCTATCATCTGGCCTCTGCTGGAAAACCTCTAATAAAGGGGTATGTGTTACCTTTAAAAAAATGATGGTTGCTCTTTTTTATCAGTCATACCTTCCCTGTCCTCCCTGAAACATCATAGTTAAGCAAAATGACTGACTCAGCGATGTGATCTGACAGCATATGAAACACTCCACCCCCCTAGTCCTCCACCTCTATTCTCAGAGGAAGGGATCCTTGCATTTACAGTCAGCTTACTCCACTTGGGGAAGCCAATGATTAGGGCATTCTTCTTCTCTAAAACTTATTCCCGTGGCTCCTGGTTTTCCCCTCTTTCACATGATAGCCTTTCAGATGCTTGAAAGGCAACTCAGCAACATCCTATTGCCTTGTATCTTAATCTTACCTTTTATTCATTTGTTCATTCATTTGTTCCACCATCAGACATTTATGAGTTTTATGCACCTAACTCTGCACTCTGTATTGTGGGGGATAAAATTATCCAACTCCTGCTCTTAGGAGGGAGCTAAGACATGGCTCTAATACCAGGCAGGGTGTGAGAACTGCATAGGAGAGATGCAGATATCATGAGTAACCTGAGGGAGAGATCACTTCTGGCTTTGGGGTAAGGGGTGAGACAAGGAGGATGATGATCAGGAATGCTGCATGGAAGAAGTCGGCTTGAGTAATATTTGGAGAGGCAAAGAAAGGGTAGGTAAACTCTATTCCAAACAGAGGGAATGGCATGAGCAGGAATTACCATCATAAGCGTTTTCCAGCTGAAGAAACTGAGGAGGCCCAGGAAGGGGCAGTCACTTGCCCAAGGTCACAAAAGAGGTCCAAGCAAAGACTAGAATTCAGGGTACCTTCTATTTAATTCAATTCTTTCTTTATGTTCTACCTATCTCGGTTCTGTCCACAAAGAAAATTTTCTATCCTTGATAAAAGATTAAAACTCTGTCTCCTCCTTGGCCTCCTCCCATTCCAGCAGATGGGCATATTCTCAGGATGCCAGGCCATTGATGAGAGTCCCAAGGCAATGGGGCTTCCATCTTCAAAGAGTAAGGAAAGGAAACATGGAATTTAGAGGTAGCCTGCTGCTCCCATTTCATAGTGCCCTCCTTGGAAAAAGCAGAAACAATCCTTAGTTCTCTGGGTAAGTGTTCTTGCTCTGTCTTTAGGGATGGACTTTGAAGCCTAGACAGTGACTTGCTTAAAGTCACCCAGAGCAAGCCAGTTGGCTTAGCCCTCCTCCATCCTGGGCCAATGCTCTTTCTGCCACACTGAACGGCTTCAGCTCCTAGGCCCTCTGCTGTGTAAAAAATATCACAAATGACTGCAATGGATTTCTTTAAAAAATGGGAGCCAATTTCTCTCAGTGATCAGATGTGTAATAGCCAGAATGGAGGAGAGCCTCAGCGCTAGCTGCAATTTCACTTTGGGGAGATAGACATTGAAATGCACTCCAGAGTCTGTATTTATTGAAGGCAAGAAAGGCAAAAACCCAAAAGGAAAAAGGGAAGAGAGAAGGGGGGAGGGGAGAAAGGGAAGGGGAGAGAGAAGGGGTGGGGTGACAGGGAGAAGGGAGGGAGGGGGAGGAGGGAGACAGGGGAAAGGAGGAAGGGGGAGAGGGAGGGAGAGAGAGAGAACAGAGTGAATTTTTTTTCCCCGAGTTATTTCCCTGTCTCCAGCACAATCTTTTATGGTTATTGAACTCAGCAGGTTGGAGGACCCAGGTGGGCAGGCTCGATAAAGACAAAGCTTTTTAATATATTTTGTCGTGGACAATTATGTTCTCTCTCAGTATGTGTTGCCAAGGTCTATACTGTTGGTTTCTGTGTGGAAGAGAAGAAAAGATGGCAAGGGGGAGGCAGTGGGATGGATGAGATGACCTCCTTTAGTCCCTCCTGTACCTTTTGAGGAATAAAGAACAATGAAATGTTCTAGAAAGATTTGTTTAAATCTCAGGCCTTTGGTAGGGCTCATCTTAGTCTCTGGTTCAAGTTTTCAACCCCTCCAAGAAGCCTTCCTTGATTAACTCTGCCCCAAACTGATAGACACCTTACTCTGGCAATGGGGTGTAAGTGGAATACCACTAGATGTAGTCAGGAGAGACGTGGGTTCAAACCCTCTGATACTCACTACTTAAGTGGGCAGATTGCTTAGTCTCTCTGGACTCTAGGTTCTTTATCTGTAAATTGGGGATAATAATAATACCTGTAGAACCTATGACAGGGTTATTGTGAGTATCAAATGAAAAATGTATGTAAGTTGTTTAGAAATTTTAAATCACATCCTGCCTGGGACCAGTTGGATTTTTTTTTGGGAGGGAAGGTTCATTCCATGCGTGTGGGAGAATCTTAAATCATTATATAAATTACAGTTATTATTATTGCTACCCTTTGTTTTGGGTGGTGGAGATTAGATCTATGATTTCGTTAGTGTAGGGAACTCCTGCCAATGCAAATCAGCTCCTGCTACAACTTACAGTTCGAGAGAATTGCTGGGGGCACTGAGCATTTGAATGACTTGCCCAGGATCCAGAAGGGTAGGTATTTGTTAGCTGTAAGGCATTCTTGACTCTGAGGCTGACTAGCCACCTTGCCACCCTCCTGTCTCCTTTATGTCCTTGCTTTTGTTCTGTAAAGTGGGAGGGGCGAGGTTGGTTGGACTAGATACTCTCCAAGCTTCCTCCAAGTTTTGACGGTGAGGCAGTGTGGTACAGTGGGTAGTGTTGTATTGGAAGTCAGGAAGACCTAGATTTGAAACCCACCTTCTGTGCTTACTAACCTTTGGACTGTGGTTAATTCACTTTGCCTTTCTGGGTCTCAGGTTCCTTATATGTAAAATGAGTGAGTTGAACTTGACAACCTTTCCAGCTCTCAATTTATGCTCCAGGGAGCCTGTGAGCCTATAATATTTTAGAATTTGTATTATGTGGTAGAAGGAACACTAGACTCTGAGAGAGAGGACTTGGAGTGGGGTCCTGGCTATGATACTACCTGTTTGACCAAGATACTGCTTGTTTGGTCTTATTTGACCAAGAACTAACTACCTTTCTGGGCTTTCGTCTCCCCATCTATAAAATGGGGATAATAGTCCCTACCTAGAGAAGAAGGGAATTATATGAAGAAATTGCTTTGTGAACTGCAGGATTCTGTAACTATGAGTTATTATTATTCTTGCGGCAGCTGGTGGCACAGTGGATGGAGTTCTGGGCCTGGAGAAGACTCTTCTGAGTTCAAATCTGGCCTTAGATACGTCCTAGCTGTGTGACCCTGGGCAAGTTGCTTAACCCTATTTTCCTCAGTTTTCTCATCTATAAAATGAGCTGGGGAAGAAAATGGCAAACCACTACAGTATCTTTGCTAAGAAGAGTTGGACATGACTGAAAAATGACTGAACAACAATTGTTATTCTGCTTTGGCATCTCCCCCAAAGCAGAGGAGATGTATTTATGTCACCTTCCTACTCAGAAACCTTCAATTCCCTCGTAACCTATAGAATCAAGTCTAAACTTTCTAGTCTAGCATTCAAGGCCCTACGTAACCTGGCTGCACATTTCTTTGACATCCTATGTCTTATTGTTCCTCTGTAGACACCTGAGGCTCCAGCCAGGCTGATTTCACAGATCTTTGCCCAAACTCTGTTCCCACCCTGCCCCCATTTTGCTCATAATCTTTCTCCTCACCATCTAGGCAAAGAGAATATTGCTAATCATTTGGCTTTTTGCCCTCCTCCATTCAGGAAACCTCTAGATGGTGCTTTTATTTTTACTTTTTTTCATTTTATGACTTTTTTAGCTGTCATCATTGAAGGACGACTAGTTCATTCAGTGGGGTATTTAACCCTCCCTCCCAAACAATTAGCTCTGTAACCAGAAAAAATACACACAAATACAGTAATCAATCACTTTGCAGGCTCAGGCACTGAGGCACATAGAGATGGTAACAGCTCCCAAAGAACGGGGGAACCATCAGTTAAATAATGGTGGTAACAGGTACACAACATCTTTTTCAAGGGCCAAGTTCAAAGGATGCTTTCTCCAGTATCCCTGGATATTAAATGGTGCCACCATGTTCACAATGAGTACAATCTTTATTTGAAGACCTTCCCAAGGAGGTGAACTTACTATTTTCTGGGGAAGCCTGCTCCATTTGGGACTACTCTTATTGTTCAGAAGTTTTACTTTATGTGAAGTTGAAACTTGTCTCTTTGCTACCCTCTTTCCCTCTCCTGTAGCTGCTAGTTATGCCCTCCAGAGTCATAGTTTGTCCTATCTTTTTTCAGCTCATCTTCTTACCTGGCAAAGTCTCTCAAGGTGAGTAGATGACACCTTTCAGGATAGATGAGGGAAATAGCCCATTATGATAGTGTTCAGGAAAAGGTTTCGGGCATGCTTATTTGGCACTGGAGTCATAGTCTAAAGTCAAGAACGCCAACATTGAACCATGTAGCCAAGGGAACTCTCATGAGTTAATGCCCAACACACAGAGATCAGGGTCTAGGCAGGAAGGAGATACAGTACGGGCTTCATGACACAGGCAAGAGTTGCCCTCTAAACTCTAGGGTTATGTGATTTCGTGAAAGCCAGAGGAAAAAGCCAGGAGGGGAAATTGCATGAGAGAGTCTCATGGCTGCTACATGGCAAAGATAGGGCAAATCTCATTCAGGGAAGGAGGAGGAACTTACATCTCTGGCTTAAAAGCCCTCCTGCTTCCTATAACAAGTAGTAACATAGGATTGAGGATCTGGGATGATGGCTGTCCTGTCCCCATTTCTAAATGTACAGTGCCTTAATGCTATCCTATGGATGCTCTGGCCCTACCATCATTGTGATTCCCCGCGCTTGTATGGGGAACAATGTGTACAAAGGCACCAACTGAAAATATATGTGGCGTGTCATGGATTGGGTAGGATTGTATTGTATACAAGGAGGTGTAGGGTAAACTAATTCTAGAAAGAGAGGTTGGATTGTAATTGGCTTTATTGCCAAAGAGAAGTGTTTGTATTTTATCCTAGATGCACCCTTCAAAATCTACCTATTCTTTGACTCATTCTTTCATGTTCCTGTTCTTTGTTAGTGATAATCTAATAAACTAATTCAAACCATGGCATTAGTGAGTGTGATAGGATGACTTTTACATTTTAAAAGGGGGTTTCAGTCCTGAATGAGGAGAATTCTAGACACTGTGCCAGGCGGACAGTAGAGGTAATTTAGGGCAAGGCAAGCCTTTCCATGTCTATTGTAAGGCTAGTTATATAGGAGAGGTTGATTAGATGTTTACCTGTGGAATGAAGATGCCATAAGATATAGGGAAACATAGTAAAGACTTATTCCCTTCACCAAATATTAAAATTAGGGCCATACCAATATATTCAGAGACAGACATGTTATGATGATTTAAAAGAGTTGCCAATTTGCCCAAATGGGAGTAGCCATAGCTATGAGTAGTGGAAAGAATACTGGTCTGGGAGTCAGGTGACTTAGGATCTAGACTTGGCATTGACATTAACAAGCCATATGACCTTGGAAAAGTCACTTCTACTCAATAGACCTCAGTTTCTTTTTTTTTTTGTCAAATGAAGAATTTTAAAGATTGTGCTTCCCCTTCTTATATGACATTTTATTTGCTGAAGCCTGGGCAGCTAGGGAGCAGAGATGATAGAGCATCAGGCCTGGAATCAGGAAGACCTAAATTCAAATCTGGCCTCAGACACTTAGTAGTTGTGACTCTGGGAAAGTCACTTACTTATCCTGTTTGCTTCAGTTTCCTCATCTATAAAATGAACTGGGAAAGGAAATGGCAAACCAAGAAAACCCTAAATGGGGTCATGAAGAGTCAGATACAACTGAAATGACTGAACAACAAATTCGCTGAAGGGAACAGAAAAAGAACATTGTCATGAGAAACACAGAGAAAAGCAGCTTGAAAAGAAATAAAGACAATTCTGAGTACCTGAGAGCAAGCCCCTCAGGTAAAAATGCTGAGAGAACTTGAGAGAAAGCTGCCCCTTTCGGAGGCAAAAGTATTGACTGATGGATGCAGTGTACTGTTTCCCAGAAGCTAATTGGAATGTGGCTATTTTCAAGACATTAGAGTTTATTGCCTGGAAACTGCATCAAAGAACTGTTTTGGGACTATGGGGCTATTGTATAATAACTATTTGTGTCATATCTGACAGAAATGTGGATTTGGGTTGATCAACTTAAATTAGAAATGGGTCACTACACATAAGGAAGATCTGATTTCAGGCAGAGGAGATAGTAAGAAGTTATACATCAGAAGGTTAAGAGTCATTAACCAAAGAAGCCAAGATGTCAGAAGCTGAAAGCCAGAACACAAAACTTCAGAGCTGAGAAGCTAAGGGGATGACACAAGCTGAGATCAGTTGACTACAGACAAGTTATGCAGTTGATGAAGGAACTAATCTGATTAGAGCAGAGCTCTGCTGTTTGAAAGAGCAGATGGGACGAAAGGAGAATTCTGTGCTGTGGATGAAGAACAGGCTGAGGGAAACCTGTCCTGCTCTCCAGTATTGTCTACTGCTTAGGAGAGAAGAACCCATCAAAGCCTTGGCTGTATTACCTGTTATTGTCCTCTCCTGATCAAGAGGGGAAAATTCCTCAAAATCTAAAGAAAGCAAAATTTAAAAAACTTTGAAGGTCCCAAGATTATAAAGAATTGCTTTTCACTAAATGGATGTCATACTGTTTCAATGCTTAGCCAAGGGAGCAGATCTGAGACTTAAGGCTGCTGTTAGATAAAAGAGATTGACACTGGCCCAAGGGTTAACAGTAGCCCAAGAATAGCAGAGAAAAAGCTTTGTCCAGTAGGAGAGGCTCAGAAGAACAGTTTTACTCAATAAGTGCTGTGTGTATGGTGCAGACTGTTCCCTAATGAGACCATAGACATCCAGGTTTGAAGTCCAGAATTGTGAGTTGGCCCAGACACTTGAGTTTCCCTACTCATGTGACTAGTTCAGACTCTCTTTCCTATGGACATTGTGTATTGGTGGGAGAATGTGACCCAAGGTTTATCAGTGCACTATTATGTTTTGATTATTCCTGCCTTTGCCTACTATTTAGCAAATGTTTCATGTTTAAGAATTAATGGTGTCATTGTAAATGATTTATGCAAATGGAAAATGCACTGATGGGGGCTTAGGAGCTATAGTTTTGAGTATAAGTACATGTTTTCTTCTTGAAAAAAATGTTACTGTTTTTTCAATTAAAAACATTTATTTTCACTCCCTTTTACTTTCCCCCCACTTAAAGCAAAACAAACAAAAAACTCAAGACAAAACAAAACAAAAAAACTGTGCCAAAACCCCAAACTGAAACCTCACAATAAATATGAATGGTTAAATGATGACATTTCCCTTATTGACCATATACAAAAATGCACACCTCATTCTGAATTTAAAGTCTATCACCTCTCTGACAAGGAGATGGATAGCATGCTTCTCCTCTAGTCCTCGGAATTGTTGTTTGTGATCAGAATTCTAACTCTTTCAAAATTGTCTTTCTTTATAAAAAGTTGTTGCCATTATGTAATGCCATTATATAAAATGTTCTCCTGGTTCTGACCACTTCACTCTTCATCAGTTCTTTCAGGCCTTTCATTTTCTCTGAAACTTTCTATTTCTTCATTTCTTATGGTGAAATAATATTCTTGTAAATTCATATATCTTAATTTGTTCAGTCGCTCCCCAATATACAAGCACCTTCTTGGTTTCTACAATTTTTCAACTACAGAAAGGACTGCTATAAGTATTTTGTATATATGAGTCCTTTTCTTCTTTCTTTGATCTCTTTGGGTTGTAGGCCTAGTAATGATATTGCTGGCTCAAAGGACATGCACATTTTAGTGACTTTGGGGACATAGTCCCAAATTACTTCCCAAAATGGCTATTATTTCATATCTGTACTCTTAATGGAGTAATTTCTACCTTGCTCCTCTAATTTGCTTATGATATTACATTTTATGTCTAAGTCATGTATCTATTTGCAGTTTATTTTGGTATACAATGTGAAATGTTAGCCTATACCTAATTTTGGCCAGACCATTTTGTCTTCCTAGCGATTTTGGTCAAACAGTGAGTGTAGGTATATGTTCAAGATTTGTTACTTTCATTTTTCTGGGGTCAATTTTGCCAATCTGATGGGAATGAAGTAGAAACTCAGAATTGATTTAATTTATATTTGTTTAATTAATAGTGATTTGTAATATTTATTTTAAAAAGTTAGTTGATAGTTGGATTTCTTTCTTTGAAAACTACCTCCTATGTATTACCAACAGCAGCAAGAGAGAGAAAGAAAAATTCTACTTAAAATAACTGTAGACAATATAAAATATTTGGGAGTTTACCTGCCAAAACAAATCCAGGAACTATATGAACACAATTACAAAACACTTTTCACACAAATAAAGTCAGATCTAAACAATTGGAAAAATATCTATTGCTCATGGGTAGGCCAAACTAATATAATAAAAAATGACAATTCTACCTAAATTAGTTTACTTATTCAGTGCCATACCAATCATACTACCAAACATTATTTTATAGAGCTAGAAAAAATAATAACAAAATTCACCTGGAAGAAGAAAAGGTCAAGAATATCAAGGGAATTAATGAAAAAATGCAAAAGAAGGTGGCCTAGCCATATCAGATCTAAAACTGTATTTAAAGTAGAAATCATCAAAATTATTTGGTACTCTCTAAGAAACAGAATAGTAGAGCAGTGGGATAGGTTAGGTACACAACACACAGTAGTCAATGACTATAGTTATCTACTGTTTGATAAACACAAAGACTCTCACTTCTGGGATAAGAACTCATTACTTTACAAAAACAGCTGGGAAAACTGGAAAATAGTATGGCAGAAACTAGGCATAGACCAACATCTCACACTCTATACCAAGATAGGGTTGAAATGGGTACATGAATTAGACATAAGGAATGATATCATAAGCAAATTAGGAAAGCAAGGAATAGTTTACCTGTCAGATCTATGGAGAAGGGAAGAATTTATGACGAAACAAGAGAGAACATTATGACATGCAAAATACATAATTTGGATTACATTAAATTAAAAAAGTTTTTGCACAAACAAAACCAATGCAACCAAGATTAGAAGAAAAGCAGAAAGCTGGGAAACAATTTTTACAACCAGTGTTTCTGATAAAAGCCTCATTTCTAAAATATAGAGAGAACTAAGTCAAATTTATTAGAATACGAGTCATTCATTCTCCAATTGACAAATGGTTAAAGGATATGAACAGGCAATTTTCAGATGAAGAAATGAAAGTTATCTGTAATCAAATGAAAAAATGTTCTAAGTCACTATTGATTAGTGAAATGCAAATTAAAACAACTCTAAGATACCACCTCACACCTATCAGATTAGCTAATATGACAGAAAAGGAAAATGAAAAATGTTGGAGAAGATGTGGGAAAATTGGGAACACTAATGTGTTGCTGGTGGAGTTGTGAACTGATCCAACTATTCTGGAGAGCAATTTGTAACTATGCCCAAAGGGCAACCAAATTATGCATACCCTTTGATCCAGCAATAGTTACTAGGTCTGTATCCCAAAAAAAGATCATAAAAAAGGGAAAAGGACCCACATGTATAAAAATATTTATAGCAGCTCTTTTTGTGGTGGCAAAAAATTGGGGGATGCCCATCAATAGGGGAATGGCTGAACAAGTTGTGGTATATAAATGTGATGGAATATTATTGTGCTATAAGAAATGATGAGCAGGTGGATTTCAGAAAAATCTGGAAAGACTTACATGAACTTATGCTGAGTGAAGTGAGCAGAACCAGGAGAATGTTGTACACAGTAACAGTAACATTGTGTGATGATTAACTATGATAAACTTAGCTCTTCTCAGCAATACAATGATCCAAAACAATTCCAAGACTCGTGATGGAAAATGCTAACCACATCTAAAGAAAGAATTATAGAGTCTGAATGCAAATTGAAGCATACTATTTTCACTTTGTGTTTTCTTTCTCATGATTTTCCCCTTTTGTTCTTATTCTTCTTTCACAACATGACTAATATGGAAATATGTTTAACATGATTGTACATGTATAACCCATATTAGCTTGCTTGCTGTCTTGGGGAGGGGTGAGGGGATGGAAGGAGGGAGAAAAATTTGGAACTCAAAATTTCACAGAAATGAATGTTGAAAACTATCTTTACATGTAATTGGAAAAAAATAAAATACAATTAAGGAAAACTACCTGCTTATGTCTTTTTACTTTTATCTACAGGGGACTGCCTCTAATTCTAATAAATTTGAATCCATTCCCTATACATCTTGGATATGAAATCTTTATCAGAGAAAATATCTGCAAATATTCTTCATTTCTTATTTTAGCTGCATTGGTTTTGTTTGTGCAAAACCTTTAAAATTTTATGCAACCAAATTGTCCATATTACTTTGTATGATCCTTTCAATCCCTTGTTTGGTCATTAATAAACAACAGCAATAGCAATAATAACCAGCAAAGGTTTCAAAAGTACTTTTAAAATATTATCTCATTTGATCTCAACCTTGAGAGGTAGGTGCTATTATTATCCCCATTTTATACTGAGGAAACTGAGATAGACAACAGTTAAGGGGCTTGCTTAGGGTCACACAGGTAGTAAATGTCTGAGGCAAGATTTGAATTTGAGTCTTTCTGACTCTACATCCAGTGGTCTATTCAGTGTACCACTGAACTCTTTCCCTATCCAAAGTTGCAAAAAGTAATTTCTACCTTGCTCTTCTAATGTGCTTATGATATTACATTTTATGTCTAAGTCACGTATCTATTTGCAGTTTATTTTGGTATACAATGTGAGATGTTAGCCTATACCTAATTTTTGCCAGACCATTTTGTTTACCTAGCAATTCTGGTCTAACAGTGAGGGTAGGTGTATATTTCCACAATACCAGGTTTCTCCTACTAGGACTGTTCTATTCCCTGCCCCCAATGAATTTTAGCTATGTTGTGCCTGTCCATAGCCAGTCCTTCTTTGAAATCTCCCTACCCTGACCTGCCAAGGTGAGTTCAAGCTGGGATGAGTGAGCCAGTCCAGAGAGAAAAAAGAAGTGGATCATAGGTAGCATGTCAATTTCACCATGCCCAATATACCTGTTACTATGTGATCATTCAGGTGCCTTCCAGCTCTAATATCTGATAGTCTAAAATCCCTCCTATCTCTAACATTCTATAGTTTATTAATCAATTACACACATTTATTAAGCATCTACTATGTGCTGGCAATGTGCTAGATGTTGGGTATACAAAGACAAAAATGAAATAGTCCCTGCCTATGAGGCGCTTACAATGTAAGGGGAGACAATGTACACACACAAGCACTTACACAACAGATATGGGCTAAGTTTTGGGAGGAAGTTACTGGTAAAAAGAGAATCAGGAAAGGCTTCATGTACCAGGTAGGAACCAGGGTGTCTAAGAAGCAGAGGTGAGGAATACCTTGTAGGCATGGAGGATAGCACTACAAAGGCATGGAAACAGAGATGGAGGGTCATGTCTGACCAGCAGCAAGAAGGCAAGTGTGAGTAGATGAGACAATGCTGGGGTGGGAGGAATGTGTGATGAAGCTGGAAAGGTTGAAGAGGGCCAAGTTGTGAAGGGTTTCAAGTGCCAGAGCGCCATATAAACTCTAAAACTCTGAGTCTCTGCGATTTGGTCTGCCTGATGAAAAGTCTAGTGTGACTGTCATAGCTTCATTCTGCATACTGGGACTTAATTTAAGTCTAAGATCACATTGGCTTTTTGGCTGCTGTGTCACATTATTGAGCTTGCAGTCAACTAAAGTCCTAGTCTTTCACATGAACTGGACATCTTCCCCTTTCTGAACCATGCAGTTGATTTTTTAAAAAAACTTAAATGCAAGACTTTATTTATATCCCTAATACATTCCATCTCATTATATTCAACCCATCCTTCCAGCCTGTCAAAATCTTTTTGAATGCTGATTCTCACATCTAGCATATTAGCTCTCTCTCCTGGCTTTGTGCTATCCACAAATTTGATAAAGTGTTCCATCTATGCCTTCAGCTAAGCCATTGATAAAAATGTTATACATAACAAGGTTGATGGCAGAGCCCTGTAACATGCCCTAGAGACCTTCTTCCAGGTTGAAATTGTTCCATTCATCAGCTCTTTGTAGGTTTGGTTGTTTGGACAGCAATGAATCTACCTAACTCTCCTAACTTTGGACCCACACCTTCCCAGTTTAGATGTAAAAGGAGAGCATGAGAGACTTTGCCAATGTACCTGAAATCCCAATATTCTGGTTTTTCAGCCTTCTCCTAAGTGATTTGTTCTTCTCTAGTTTCAAGGGTTGCTCTGGCCGAACATATTACCATCCTCTTGCCAACCTTGTAATGTGCTTCTGTAGCTAAGTTGGTCATCAGATGATAGACCCAGTCTGTTACCAGGATTGCTCTCAAAGTCTAAGCATCCTGGTGGGAGCTCAAGTTCCGCTGGCAAAGGCTTCAAAAACCCAGGGTCACTTCAATGCCACAAGACGGCGTCAAAGAAAGACATCAGAAATACTAATTTAGTAACCCTACTTAAGAAAAGAAAAGAAAGTGAGTTGAGTTTAGTACATTGCCATAAGATTAGCCTTCCTGAAGCCTAACTCAGATCAATCTAATCTCCTTTTCAGAAACTTTCAATAGCTCCCTATTGCCCAAAGGGGACAATCTTAATCTGAGAAGAGGACGTGCATCATCTGGCTTCAGCTGACGTTTAGAGCCTTATCACACAGAATTCAATCTAACAAGAATTTATTAAGCATTTACTGAGTGTAAGGCACTATCCTAAGTGCTGAAGATACAAAACCAAGAATCCTTTCCCTCAATGAGCTTATAGATCTATGGGGATGACGGTGGGATAGGTAACAACATTACAAAGATAAGTAAATCCAAATTAAGCACATATCAAATACAGAGTAATTTTGGGGAGGGGAATACTAATAACTGGGGGTGAGGGATAGAGAAAGGCCTCAAGTAGGAAGTGATACCTGAGTTAAGCCTTGAAGGGAGATAGTAATTCAAGAGGCAGAGGAGAGTAGAGGGATTCAGGGAATAGAGAGAGGGAGTTCAGGAATGAGGTATAGCATGTGTGAAGGTTGAGGGACTGGAGATTGAATGTCAAGTATTAGGAACAGTATGTAGGCCACTTTTTCTGGAACATAGACTGTGTGAGGGGGAGTAATGTGAAATCATTTTGGATAGATAGGTTGGAGTTTGATTGTGAAGAGATTTAAATGCCAAGGGAATTTATAATTGATTCTAGATGTAATTGGGGCTGCTAAAGTTTTATTTCTTTTTTCAGAAAGGAAGTGAAATAGTTTTATCTGTGCTATAAGAATATCATCAATTTGGAATCTGTACAGATAAAAGATGAAGAGGGGAAGGGTTGAAGGCATAGAGATCAATTAAGAAGCTATTTCAGTAGTCTAGGAAGAGGTGATAAAGGCCTCACCGAAAATAGAGGATTTGTGAATAGAAAGAAGGGGATGGCAATAAGAGATGCTGTAGAGGTAATACCAACAAAATTTGGTAATTGTTTAGATATAGAGGGTGAAATGTACAGAAGACTCAAGGATGACTCTGGGTTTATTAACTTGATTGACTGGAAGGATGGTAGTGCTTTCAACAGAAATCAGAAAGGTCATAGGATGGATCTTGTGGAAATGTAATGATCTTTGTTTTGAACATGTTGAGTTTGAGATAACTAAAGGATATCTAGGCAGAAATATTCAGAAGGCACCTGAGACTGGAATTTAAGAAAAAGATTAGGACTGTGTATGTAGAGTAGGAGTCATCTGTATAAAATATGTTCTTAGAACCCATGGGAACTGATGAGTTAACCAAGGTAGAGTGGATCTATATGCATATATATGTATACATATACACAAATACATACATATATATATGTATACGGGGGGGGGATAGGGAATGATGGTCAGACACGTAGGCAGACAACCAGAATAAAGCAGTTTCATAGAAGCCAGGTGGAGAGAGTATCCTGAAAGAAGTGCTAATCAGCAGAGATCAAATAAGATGATATTTGTAAAGTGTTTAGCATGATGTCTGGCACATAGCAGGCTCTTATTAAATGCCCATTCCTTTCTCCTCCCTCAATGGTGTCAAAAGCTAGAGAAAATAAGTAAAATTAGAGCTAAAAATTTGATTTTATATTTTTTTGAGGGGGGAGGAAGAGGTCTTAATTGTCAATAGATGACAGATTAGTTACTATTTATAAAACCATCTAAGTTTTACTATCCCCTTCCAAAAAAAGAGCAAATGCAACCAATTTTGAATGATAGCTAAATCCATAAGAGAGGAAACAACCTGGAAAAAGGTAAAATTATTATGAATGAATGCCCGAGAACTCTAATACTTGGAGAACTCACTTCACAGTCATCTCCCACCAGCCTCTGGATGCCCACAGCAGAGAAGAAAGGCAAACTCATAGAATTGTACCTAGGGTCCCATGTCTTGGGTCCTACAGCTGCTGTAATGTGACTCTGATCAAATCCCACCTCACCCCCATCCTATAAGAAGACAAAGATGCTGATTATATAATATATTCTGATACAGTACAAGTGAAGGAAAAGAGGAGAGTAGAAAGAGGAATTGGGAGGGATGCCAGCAAAGGTATATCTGCTGTGCTTGAAGGAAAGGTGACAAACTCAGCTGGGAACACTCCTGTTTACAAGTGATCACTGAGGACAATCAGGCAAACCCTCTATCCTCCAACAAAAGGAAGCTGAGACAGCCTTGGGAAATCTGTTCACCAGCAAAGGGGAAGAGACCTGAAAGTGAATGTTAGGAAATACAAGAAAAAAGTGGAAATGCCAAAAATACTGAGAGAGAAACATCAATGAAACCCAGAGCACAAGCAAATGTTAAATCAACAGAGAGGATCTGAGAAACAGAAGAGAGAATGAGTAAAACTTCAAATAGAATACAGAATTCTTTTAGAAAATATTAGAGAATAAAGGAAAGTGAGGCAATAATAGTGGCTAAGGAAAGATAATTCTATGGACTCCCAGGAGAACATTAAACATCAAGAAACTATAGAATGGTTCTAAAGAGAAATCAATCAATTCAATATTTATTAAGTATACACTATGTGCCAGGCCCTGGGACTGGGGATACAAATAATAAAACAGTACTTACTTTTAAGGAGTTTATATTCTATTGGAATTAATAAAAGAGAAAATTAGGAATGAGTGTAGGTCAGAAATTAAAGTTCTGAAAATAGAATTAAAATGCAAAATTAGAGATTTTAAGACATTGAATCCATGACAGAGAATTTCTTTTTTTGTTTTTTTTTTTTTGGTTAGGCAATGGGGGTTAAGTGACTTGCCCAAGGTCACACAGCTAGTAAGTGTTATGTGTCTGAGGTCAAATTTGAACTCAGGTCCTCCTGAATCCAGGGCCGGTGCTCTATCCATTGTGCCACCTAGCTGCCCCCAAGAATTTCTCTAAAGAAATAAGAGATTCCTCTTCCAGATCTGCTTTTGATTCTCAAGACTTTGCTGCCATGTCTCAGCTGCCTTCTCACCCTGGAAATTCCCTCAGCCCTTTGACCTTCTCATCTTGAAACACCCCTCTGCCCTTTTAGCCCCCTTCTCTCATTGGTGAGTTCCTCCCAGAACTTCTATTTTGAGGGAGAAACCAGGCATTCCTTTCCTGACTCTGTTTCTGACCCCTTAAACTTTGTCACCATGCTTCTTTCCCTCCCCTCTTCCTTTTCAGCTTCTTTTTTACATGTTGTCTTCCCCCATTAAAATGTAATCTTCTTGAGGGTAGGAACTTTTTTTTTGTATTTATTTCTACTTATATTTGTATCCCCAATGCTTGGAACAGTGCTTGGTACATAGTTAAATAGTAAATGCTTGTTGATTTGACTTAAAAGTAAATTTGGAACAAAAAAAATATCAGAGCATAGGAAAATATGGCAGGAGAGAAATGAAAGACAACATCCTAAAAAGGACATATGAATTCTCTGTAAGCCCAAACAACTGGCCTTGAAGGTAGAATGCACAGAGATAATTTAAGAATTATAGGTCTCAGTCAAGCATAACAAATTTTAACAAATCAACTTTGTATATCATAATGCAGAAAATAATATAAGAAAGTTGTGAACATAGGCCACAAACATAAATTAGGAGAATTTGTAGACCACTTGCTGAAAAAAATCCTCATAATCTAAATTCCAAGAAGTGTAGTAATTAAATTTAACAATTTTAGTAACAAAAACAAGTTTTGTAAGCAGTTTGGTGAAGGACCTCTAAACATGAAAGAAAGAAAATTAAAATGGGATTATTCCACAGTCAAGAGAAATTGCAGAAGGGAATGGAATAGTATATTCCAAAAAAGTAAAGGAGTTCAATTTGCAATACAAAATGACATAACCTGAAAAAAACAATGAAAAATATGAATGTTCAACAAAAAAGAAACATTCCTGAAACAAAAACAATCTGAGCAGAATGTTTGACTTTCAAGCATCCCAAACAGAAACACAAGAAAAGTAAATACATACAGCAATCAAGAAAATAATAAATAATGAAGTCATTTATCTCATGCTTTGTAGCTATTGTTTTAAAAAATAAAGACTGATTTATGGGATAAAAATAAAGAACAGAGATAGACCAAAAGATTAAAAAAGGGACACAAGGCAATACATATTTAATTAAAATTTAAAGAATCAGAAGTAGCTGAGGTAGAAAAATTGAACTCAAGTATCTTTGATTAAATGCCTTGACCTCCTGTAAGTGAATTACTTTCTTTTATGGGAAGAAGTTGTAAAGTAGAGGTTGCCTAAATGGGGAGGGGAGAGGCGAGAAACAAAAAACACACCCAGCATGTCTTTGAGCAGACACCAAGGGTATACTGATTTTATAATCTCCCAACAAAAGGGAGACGGTGGGGAAATGATAAAGGAAGCAAAAGGAAAAGGGTGGGGGGAGGAGGAAAGAGTCTGACTTTGGGGATGTATACCTATTATGGAACATAGGGACCTCATGTTGTGTTTTGGACTGACTTTATGCATTGGGAGGCCACCTTCTCTGAGAAAACGTAATGCCTATGGGCAGCATCCCAACCTACAAGAAAGGAAATGTGAGTTCCTAGGGGCAGATGGCACTCAGAATTGTTGAGGGGATAGTGAGCTAGATGTGAGATGGTACAACTAATGAGGGTAGGGGCTGGGATTGGGACACATAATTCAAAACACAGTTTAACTTCTGTCACATAGTGCTATTCAACACTGTTCTCACACCAACTGATATTTCTAAGATTTAACTATAGCAGGAAAAAAAAGGGAAGATGGGGCAAGCTCTACAAAGGCAATAATACTGAAATTAGTTGGACTAGAGAACTTTGAAACCTGATTCTTCAAAAGCTTGAACCCCACAAGGGACCCAGAGAGCCTAAAGCAAGAAATAAGGGTATCACCTACAAAAACAAAATTGAGAACAGACTAGAAGGATTAGAAAAAAATAATGAAGAGAACAAAGCAAAAACAAACTTTTTAGATAAAGGAACAATAAAAGAAAATAAAAGTAAGAGGTCAAATGTGGGGAGAAGGGTTTGAAGTAAATTTTTAACTGAATGGGGGAAGAAGAACAAAAGTATGGGAGAAATAGCTAACTAAATAAAAAACAAAAAAATTCGTTATTTAAGCAAATTTGAAGAACTTGAGGAATGATAGGCAAATGAGAGTGGGGGAGGGGGGAGAGAACCTATGAAATCATATTACCATCAAAGTAGTTTAAGCAAGATTAATTGTTGGGAGAAAGTACTAGCTTAAGAGAGAATGAAAATTTTAAAAAAACCAATATTAAAGAAACAAGTGGAAGAAACAAGTGGCCCAACAGGCACAACTTTAAAAGCAAATGGTTTAAACAATCTAAGAAAAAAGTGACAGACTAGATAAGATAACAAAGCCCATCAATCTGATACACACACACACACACACACACACACACACACACACACGAGAGACACATACAAAAATTAAAGACATATGTAGAACCAAAATGAGATACTTGAACAAAATTAATGATCCAACAAGTGAAAAAAATCACACCAGAAATTGCAATCTTGCTATAAGCCAAAGCAAAAAAAAGTTTGCAATATTGCTAGAGATAAATGGAAAACCATTATATTTTAAAGAATTATAAACAATGAACTGATATCAATATTAAACAAATATGCATCAAATAGTTTAAATTTTAAATTAACAAAGGAAAAATTGATTCAATTACTGTATATGCATATATACATATACATGTGTGTATTTGTGTATATATGTAAAAAATACATGTAATAATAGTAGGAGACTTTAATGTTTCTCTCTCAGAGTTGAACAAATTTAAAAGAAAGAAAAACAAAAGGGAAACCACAGGATGGAGCAATTATCAGAGAATTTATACTGAAAGAATTAAGAGAAAGTTGGTAAACCTGAAGAAAACAGTTTCAGTTGAGTGATAGGGTCAGAAACTAAATTGCAAGGGATTGAGAAGAGATGAAATTAAAGAAACAAGTAATGAGTTTGTTTGTGAAAGAAAAGAGATACAGAGCAATAACTTGAGAGGATGGCAGGGTCAAATGAAGGACTTGCTTTTTTAAACATAGGTAAGACCTGGGCCTATTTATAGGACCAGGAAAAGAACCAGTGGATGAAGACTATTAAAGTGAGAAAAAGGAAGAAATTAATAGAGGTAAAGTTCTTAGAGGAGATTGGATGCGATCAAATGAAAAGCACAGGGGGACTCCACTTTGCCACACTCAGGATGAGCTCATCACATCTAAACTCACTACTATGCTGTTGACTGAAGACTTGATTGACTCCACCTCCCTCAGCCTTCCCTTCCCACTGACTGAAGGGCTAGAGGGCACAGTACCAAAATCCTCCCAATGTCTTTTTTATAGAGGGCAGAAATTGGACTTTCAGATCACTCCACTTTGCATCTGCTACCCTGTCTGGTTTCAATCATATGGAATAAGATGCACCCATGCCAGTTACTCCCTGTTGTTCCACCCCCCTTCCCCTTTCCTACCTCTTTTTGTATACTGTCTCTCCTTTTAGATTGTAAACTCATTGAGGGCAGAGACTGTTTTTATTAATTTTATCCCCCTGCACTTAGCACAGTGCCTGGAACATCTTAGGCACTTAATAAATGTTTATTGGATTGGATTGATTAGTCTTAGCAAAGAGAAGGCGTATCTCTTCATTAGAGACTGAAGCAAAATAAAAGAGAATGAGGGATAAAGAAGAGAGGTTTTGAAGAATGAAGTTGGGGAATAGAGGGTCATCTGCAGAGAGGAGAGTTGGGGGGTGGGGCATAAGTAATCCAGGACTTCTGAGGAGAAAGGAGGTAGTTTTGCTGCGGAAAATCAGGGAAGAATAAAAAGAATTGGCATGTAGCAGTGAGGGTTTAGTTGAGATTAGATAATAAATTTGTAATGAACATAGTAAGTCTGATTGTATGGCTTTGTACAGGAATTTATAGCAACATGTGAATAGAAACAGAGAAGGGTGGTAATCTAAGATTAGGGTTTGGTGAGGTGTGATTTCAATGGGATAAAGGGACAAAAGTTGCTGAACTGGTCATTCATAGTGTCAAGACTGAAGGGAAGCAAGTGAAATAAGAGCAGACTTTCTCCTTTTCAAGTGAGAACAGGAAAAGATGGAAGGATTGTAGGTCATCGCGAGAACAACTCTTCTTATGAGGAATGACTGAGGAGAGATTGAAGGATAAAAGGTTGTGACTGGAAAAAAACATTCTCCAAAACTAGAGTTCTGGAGTATGGAAGTTTGAGAGTGATGATTGGATCAAGGATATCACTATCTTTTCCCCTCCTGGCCTTGTTCCTGGCTCAAGGACTTCTAAACCATCCTAGCTTATCCTGAAACTTCCCTTAGTGCATGGAGTTTCCTCATCCTAGAATAGCCATCTACTTCTGCGACCTTCCCAATTTGGAATATCCCTCAGTAAGGCCTGTATTCTTCTCCCATAAGCGAGTTTTTTTTCCTTTTGGAGTCTTCATTTTGTGGAGGAGCCCAGGTTGATCTCCTTCCAGCACTGTTCTTGGCTCTCAAACTTAAAAACTGTGTTTCTGTGCCAAGTATCTTCACTTCAGTCCACCCCCTTTTCAACTCCCTTCTGCCTGTTATCTTCCCCTATTAGATTGTAAGGCAGTTCTATCTTTATGTTTGTATCCCCAGTGGTTAGTTCAATACCTAGCATATAGCAAGTCCTTCATAAGTCTGTCTGTCCATCCTTCCTTCCTTCTTTCCTTTCTTTCTCTCCTTCCTTCCTTCCTTCCTTCTCTTCTTCTCTACCTCCCTTCTTTCCCTCCTTTCCTACTTCTTTCCTTCCTTTCTCCTTTCTTTCCTTCCTTCATGTGGTAGAGGTTGTTGTTGTTTGTCCTTCATTCTCAAAGAGGCCCATGACATCAGGGAGCTGATGCCATGATATGAAAGTGAACTGGATTTAAGAAAGGGAAGGCTGTGCAAAGTCACCAGCCTCACTTTCTCCTCTGAAGCCGTCTGGGTCCAGTGTCCAGATATAGATCAGGACAACTGAAGATGGCCTCTGTGGTAGAGGTAGAGTGAAGATGAAATTCATGGGAGTTTGTACATAGCCTAAGTACAAGGCAAACTGATCTGGCTAAGCTTCTCACCTACTAGGTTTATTCTTACCTTTGTATACATTTTGACTTTGAGTCTATCCCTTTTTTCTTATTCTCTGGGAAGATGAAAATAAAATTCCACCCAGCGCTTAAGACTAGACTCAAATTCTTCTATGAAACCCTTATTGATCACCCTAGCCCACGTGAATCTCCTGATTGGAACACCAATTCATTTGGCTTTTATTATATGCCAAGTTATATTACTGGCTTCCTTGTCATGTGTCTGTGTCTCATCTCCCCTACTCAACAATCAGGTTCATAAAGACAGAGACTTATTCATTATTTTTATAACCTCTCTTCCACCCACCTCTCTCCCCATAGTCCTTTGCACATAGCAGATGCTTTATGAACCTATTCAGCCATTCAAAGACATTTTTTGAGGCACCAGTATTTACTGGGCCCTGGGTTATAAAGAATAAATAAGATACAGTCCCTGCTCTCAAGTTGCTTACAATCTAGCAAGGGAGATTAAACGTGTATAAAAATAACCAATACAAAGCAAGATGTTATTCACTACCGTAAGAGAGGTAGAAACAAACATGGATTAAAATGAAAGACATCTGGGTTTTTAGCTGTAGCTTTCCAAGAAACCCTCAGCATCTCCAAGCATTCATTTCAGTAAACTTCAACACGGTTTAGTAGAAAGAGTACTGGAGTTAGGTTGAGATACTGGCTCTACTGATTACTTAGGAAGCCACTCTCTGGGCTGCAGCTTCCTCGTTAAAATAGAGATAGGACTGGTTGACCTTTATGGCCCTTTCTAGGACTAGAGTCCATGACCCCATTGATATAAGGCACATTATGAAATGTGGTACAATCAGTACAGAATACAGCAAAACTATTGTTTCCTTTCCAATGGACATTATGATGAATTTGAGAATTTTGTTGTTGGAAAGGACTTTAAAACAGAATGTTAGAGCATAGAATATCACAGCAGGAAGAACTCTTAGAGATCTAGTCCAGCATTTTCCAAATTAATTTGGCATAGAATACATTGATTAATCTTTCTATTAATGCAATCCAATATTACATTAGCCCTTTTGGCTTACATTTCACACTACTGACCCAAGTTGAACTCGTAGTCTATAAAACCCTCAGTTCTTTTCTATTTGAATTATCTTTATGCCCTATGACTCCTACATTCTATACTTGCACAGTTGTTTTCTCCGCTATATTATCCCACTAGGAGTCAGGAGACTGACTTGAACCAGCTTCAGAGGTTTGATGTGAGGAACGAAAAAAAAATATAGTGCAGGGAGCAAAGAATATAATGTAATTATAAGATATTATATGTTGTGAAGGGCAGCTAGATGGTGTAGTGGATAGAGTGCCAGTCTTGGAGTCAGGAAGACCTAACTTCAAATCTGACCCTACATAGCTCTGTGACTCTGGGTAAGTCACTTAATGCTGTTTGCCTCAGTTTCCTCATCTATAAGATGCACTAGAAAAAAAATGACAAAACACTCTAGTATCTTTGCGAAGAAAACCCAAAAGGGATCATAAAGAGTCAGACACCACCAAAAGGACTGGGAAATAACAACAAAAATATATTGTGAGAATGAAATAAGATTACGCGTAAAATGCTTTGTGAACTACAAAGTATTACATAAACATGAGCTATTACAATTATTATTATAACTGGATTTTCATAGGAAAATTGTTTTATAAACTTTAAAGCACTAAATAAATGTCAATAAGTATTTATTAAGTCAGGATTTATTAAGCAACTACTATGGCCCAGGCACTGTGGTAGGACTTTAGTAGACTGGTTCTACCCAAGTAGAATGTACTGTCTGACCTTGGGCAAGTTTCTTCCCTTGCCCTTTCAAGCAGTAAGTTTCTTTATCAGTGAAAAAAGGGGTATTGAACTGAAAGACCTCTCAGACAGCTTCCAGCTCTGATAGGGAGATGTCAGGGAAAAGAAAGCAAGTGAGAGAGAGGGGTGTTGGCAGGAGAACGGCAAGGCCAGGATGCGTAGGAAAAATTTCCTGATTTTTATCTTCAAATTCATTCTCATAGTAGGTAAACTTTGGGGTTTTCATTTCCTTTAAACTCTGGCAAAGGGACTGATGGCAAGAGATAAATTTAGGTTCCAGATCAGATGGGGGCAAACAGCAAGAACTACCAGACTGTGAAATAGCTTCCCCAAGGGAAGTGGCGGCTACTTAAATCAAAGTCTAAAACATTCCCTCACCTATTATTTCATCTGTTAACTTCCCGCTGGGCCACCTCTGACCCATCCAAGCAAGGCTGCTCCTTCCTCATAGAAATAGTTATGCCTTTGCTCTCTCAATAAGGGCTAGGCCACCATCCCCAAACACCAAACCACTGTTGTTTCAATGAGAAATTAATTCCTCACATAGGGTGGCCTAATGGAAAGAACATTGGATTTAAAGTCAGAAGCCCTCTGTTTAAATAGCAGCTCTGCTATTTACTGGTTATATGACCCTGAATATGTTATTTCCTCTCTCTGAGCTTCACTTTCCCCATCTGTAAAATGAAGGAGTTGGACTAAACTGTCCGTAAAGTCACTTCTTTTTCTAAATTCCATGATTCTGTGTTTAGTCTAGGAAAGATGGGTGGAGGTAGAAAGAACAGATGGGTGTAGTCAGAAAGGGAATCAGTCAGATGAAATATTTTAGTGCCTTCCCTTTGTGATTTTCTCCAATTTATCTTATGTGCATTTGGTTGTTTGTATGTAGTTGTTTGTACTGTCATCTCCCCCATTAGACTGTGAGCTCCTCGAGGGCAGGGACTGGTTTTTGCCTTTCTTTGTATCCCCAGTGCTTAGCTCAGTGCCTGGCACAGAGTAGTTTCTTAATAAATGTTTACTGACATTTATACAGTACTTCATGGTTTATAAAATATTTTTCCTATGATAATCTTGTTACTATTATAATACTAGTAATAGCTTATGTTTGAATAATGCTTTGTAATTCATAAAACAACTTTTTTTTTGCTTTAATTGGTATTTTATTTTTTCCAATTACGTGTAAGGACAATTTTAACATTCATTTTTAAAATAAAATTTTGAGTTCCAAAATTTTCTCCCTTCCTCCTTCCCCTCTTTCTTCCCTAAGATGGTAAGTAAGCAATTTGATATAGGTTATATATGTACAATCATGTAAAACATTTTCCATCATAAAGTATCTTATATATGATCTTATTTCATTCTCACAACATGTAATATTTCATAAATATGTCATATTCATTGCACCTTGTGCCATATTCTTTGTTCCTCAAATCCAATCTCCGAAGCTGGTTCAGAGATGATTGTCTCATTTTTACAGAGAAGGAAACTGAGGTCCCCAGAGGGAAAAATGACCTGCCCAAGTTTTCATGGCTAGCAAGTGGCACAACCAGGACTAAGCCCCAAATTTTCAACTTCAAATAGCAGCGCTACTACTCCACACTCCTTACATCACTGTCTTCAGGCCAAGATGCCTAGAGACATTTAATACCATTCAATTCTAGAGTTCAAAGAGCCTTTAGAGATCACAGGATCTTAGAATCAAAAATTTAGAGCTGGAAGGGACCTGAGAGACAGTCTAGTCAATCCTCTCAATTTTACAAATAAAGAAACTAAGTCTCAGAGAGGCTGTGACTTGTCTAAAGAAGTAAGTGTTAGAGATGAAGTTTCAACCCAGGTCGTCTGACTCTAGAACTGGTGTCCTTTCCACTCTTCTTTGAGATTATTCAGTCCATTTTACAGATGAAGGAACCAAGGCCCAGAGAAGGCTGATGAATTCCTCAAGATCAAGGTCAGAGTCAATGGCAGAATTTGAACCAGAACCGGACCTTAACACCAGGGCTTTTTCCACGTTCTCCACTGGACCTGTGGCTGAGTCACTAAGCAGGAGCAGATCTGCTGCCATTTTGTTGTTTCCACCTTCACACCATCCCTGTGATACATTTTCTTCTTTCCCCTTACACAGCCACCATGCTGGCAACTCATCCCCTCTTACCTGGACTGTTCCAATGGCCTGCTGGTGGGTCTCCCTGCCTGAAGTCTCTCCTTACTCCAACCCATCCTTCACTTAGTTGCCTAAGTGATTTTTCTAAAGCATAGGTTTGACCATGTCACCTCTCCTATATAGTAAATTTCAATGGCTCCCTATTACTTCCAGGATCAAGTATAAAATGCTCTGCTTGGCATTAAATTGCTTTACTAATTGTCCCTTCCTTACTCTTCCAGTCATTTTACACCTGACTCCTCTCCAAATAATCTAGCAATGTTAGCCTACATGATGTTCCTCAGGCAAGGCACTCTATCTCCACACTATATGCCTTTTCACTAGCTGTCCCCCAGAGCTGGAATGTTCTTCTTCACCACTGCTGCCTGGCTCCCCAGCTCTCCAAGACCCAATTCAAATCCCACCTTCTTCAAGAGACCTTTTTTGGTCTCCTTCCACCCCAAACTGCTAGTGCCTTCCCCGAGATTACCTTCTATTTACACCGTATGTATATATCTATCTTCCATGGAGATAGTTATTTGAATGTTATCTCCCTTATTAGAATGTGAGTACCTTGAGGACAGGGGCACTGTTTTTGTTTTCCCTTGTGTCCTCAGTGCTTGGCATGGGGCCTGGTACCTAATTAGTACTTCATAAATGTTTGTTGGCTGACCAATTGCCAGACTTGCCTTGGTAACCAAGAGTACAACCAAGCAGGTTTTCTTAGGAAATATTGTAAATGAAACAGTTTGGGGTGGGGCCCAAGGCGCTACTGAGAAATAGACCCAGGAAATATTAGGCAGATCAAAACGTTTTCAATCATGGAAAGAAATCTTGGCAACCATATTGGATAAGACTAGCAGTTTGTTCCTAGAGGGTCCAAATAGTGCCTGCCCACCTCTGCCGGGAAGCCCTCCTGAGCCTTCCACAGCTGGTGACTTCTAAACCACATTCAGAATAATGCCAGATTCAGAAGTCTGCAATCTTTAAATTATATTCCAAAAAGCTGCTCAAAGCATAGATCATTGAATTATGAACAACTCTGGCGTCTTTATTGATGATGTGGAATCTGGCTGACAGATACATTTACACTGCATAAGCATTTGAGATGCTAGAGTAATTGCTTATTAGTCCTGTTGTGAGGCAAAACACCAGATTGAAATAAATAGGAACTCATGAGCGCAGGATTCTGCTGCCTCTTGGATTAGCTGTTCATGCTAACCATCTGCTGAGCATCTGGGACCCTTGGATTCCAAAATCCGTATCCCTGCAGTACAGGTGGGAATAAGAAAAAAATATAAATACTGTTTTTAAAACACAACCATAATCTACCCATGAAGTAATTTAAGAGATTGAAGGCATTTACTCCATAATTTATTGCTGAAAACTGCTCTTTAAAGGTACCTGCAGGTGCCAATTGTTTTAAATGTCACAGCTCCATTGACTATTTGAGCTGCAAAGGACTTAAAAACCTACAATATTAGAATACAGAACAGAGAGTTTTAGAAGTGGGAAAGACCTTTGGTCCCAGGATGCTGGAGCCAGAGATAAGCCATAGAAGTTATCTAGTTGAACCTCTTCATTTTCCAGAGAAGTAAACTGAGGCTCAGAGGAGGATAGGGACTTGCCCAAGAATTCATAATTATTGTCAGAGCAAAGAGTGTTTTGGTTGCTTGTTCGGGGCTCTTTATACCGCACTGTCCAAAGTTAACCTAACACGGATCACAATCAGGACCAAATAGACAGGCTATGTGGGGCAGGTCCTGCTGATCTAACTCTTTGGGAGCATCTTAGTTCTTTTAGAGTATTTCCCCTCCCTGTTCCCCTTCCCATCTTCTTTTTTTTGGGTAAGACCCAGGAAGAAGAACAAGCAGTGATTAATTGTGTGCAGCAAACCTATTAATAATGCTGAATACTTTGTGGCTATTTACATCTTTTAAGATGCAAACATTAACTAAACCAATTTGGTTGAACATCAAAACAAATTAGTTGGGGATGAGGCAGTGATAGCAATAATGAGGGAGAGTACTTACTTTCCCTTCTTAGCTCTATCTTAGCCATTATGGAACAATCACAAAGGAATGGATGGATGGAAGGAAGGAAGGAAGGAAGAAAGAAAACAGGCATTTATATAGCATCTACTATACTGTACTAAGTGCTTTACAAACATCATCTTGTTTTATCCTCAAAAATAATCATGGGATATAAGTACTATTATTAACCTTATTTTATGGATGAGGAAACAGATGGAAGTTAAGTAACTTGTCCAGGGTTAAATGGCTACTAAGTTTCTGAGGCTAGATTTAAACTCAGATCTTCGTGACTCCAGGCCTAGCACTTTATCCACTGTGCAATCCAGCTACCTTAGGTATTTGAGTTTTTCTAATTTTGACTCCTTGTAAAAAGTATATAGAAGGGCTTCATGCTATATTTTTTGGAGAAAAACAAATTAAGGGCAGTGTAATTTTGATCAAATTTAGAACACTATGGAAGGCCCCTTGAAGTTACCTTAAATCCTATTGATGGGACAGTTCCTCATCTGGGAACAAGATGGCAGACAGTTTTTTAAATGGGCACTGTTTCTGTACTTGTTCAGTGATTTTGGTCAAGTTTGGCCAATGAGGAGACATTGCAAAGATGTCACTACTTTGAAGGATGGGCTGTAGGTTCTAGAATCACTATCATCATCATCATCATCATCATCATCATCATCATTAGATTGTTCCTTTAATTAATTTGGTCTTCCTAATTTGTAACTGCAGTATAGGCACTAGTCGAATACCCATCATGTTGAAAGAAACATTTGATTATTTTAACAGGTTAGTCCTTATGACCTTTGGGTTGGGTGTTCCAATCTGGATTGGCTCCTAGGACAAGCAGAGTTAGCTTCTTGTCTTTGTAATGTCTGGGCTCCAAGAAGCCTTCCATCACAGAAGATTCCCACCTAATTCTAAAATTTTAGGATTCTAAATATTGAGCATATATCATGTTCCCAGCCCTGTGGGTAAGACAAGAGAAGAAGGAGTGCAGGGCAGTGGCCCTAGATATGTTATTGGAGCTCAACCCAAACTCTTCACATTTCTAAAAAGCTTTAGAGTTTACAGAGCAGTTTCCTCACATTTCAACTCTTTCCATGCCATTTCCTTCCTAAATCTATTCTTTGTCCTTACTATGATTTCTAGTCCTTCCACCCCTTAGTGCTTTTCTAGGCTTGCCCTTGTCTTGGCTTCATTGTTCTTCTCAATCTTGACCCTATAGCACCATCCTCTTCCTTGTATATATACACCATCCTCTTACTTTTGAATTCCTTGTTGCCCTCGTGCCTTGACAAACCTCAATTCTAGATTACTCCCACCAACTACAGTTATCCCTTCCATATCACAGAGGTTAGGGGTGCAGCACCCTTGCGACCTAGAAAATCTGTGTAACATTTTTTGGCCCTCCCTTCATACCAGAAAGAAAGTCTGAATTTTTTCTTTTTCTTTTATGGGGTGTTTACAGGACCTTTGTGTAAAATTCGGGTTAAGTATTTTTCTGTGTTGTCTGCTAGCCTTCATATGTCGTCTGTGGCTTGCACAAAACTCCCCCCAAATTCCCATTTAATTTTTTATGCCAACCTGCGATATATTGAAATTACAATGGGGAAAGTCATGATGTACAGGGACAACTGTACCTTCTTCACTCCTACTCACATGCTGCTGAACGGTGCTGGAGGAAGTCATGTAACTGTGCTAAATTACTTAATCTCATATGTTACTTAATCTCAACTGGGCCCTCATTGCTGCAAGACGATCCTTTTATTTTTTCCTAATTGACTCTCTGTCTTACCACAGAGGCTATGACAAACTTTCCTTTCTCTCCACAAACCTTGCATACCAACCTCCTCTTCCCCATCTCTCAGGTAAGGACTTTGTTTCATACTTTACTGAGAAAATAGAGGCCATTTCTATGGTCTTTCTCTTTGTCCCTTGTCTACATTTCGAAATCCTTTTCCCTCATCTCTTATTCTCTTTCCTTTTTTATTTCAACCTATGAAGAAAGGGCCTTTCTCCTCACCAAGGCCAACCCCTCTGCTTTGACTTTTGATCACATATCTCTGTCTCTTCAGGCAGTTTGCCTATACAATTATCTCTGTTTTAAAAATGTCTATCTCTGTCTCCTAGATTCTTCCTTGCTGTCTACAAATAAACCTGGTCTCCCCATCCTCCCTTGGGCTTTATTTTTTATGGGGTAGTAGGAGGGACATTAATTAAAAAAAAGCACAAGAAAATGAGGAAGAGAACAAAGTCAGCCAAATTTATTAATATCAACCTGACAATATTATTTGCAAATTTTTTTTAGCATTTTAAAAATACCAGGTCACCATTACTTTAAAAAATATCATTGGGGGTAAAAACTAACATAAAGTTCTCTTCTGACTTAACTATCCTCATAAGTTATTGTCCTATAATCTCTCCTCCCTTCAATAGCCAAACACCTAGAAAAAAATTATCTGCTCTCATTGCCTCAACTTCCTCTCATTCACTTCTGAATACTCTGTAGTCTGGTTTTCAACCTGCTAGCTCAACTGAAACTACTTTCCCCCAAGTCACCAAAGATTTTGATTGCCAATTCTAGTGGCCTTTCTGGGGCCCTCATTTTTCTTGACCTCTGGAGCAATTGACACTGCCAGTCACCTTCTCCACCCAGGCGCTCTCTTCCTTCTGAACGCTGCTTTTCATGATACTCCTTGCTCCTCCTTCTCCTACCTGTCTGACTGCTCTTTCTCAATATTCTTTGCTGGATCATTATCCATGTTCTGAAGCCTAGCTGTGGATCGATCTTCTATGCCTCTGCCCCGGTACCCCTGGTCTTCTTTCTTTATACTTTCTCAGGGACTTCTTTAACCTCCATGGGTTCAATGATCTCTATGAAGATTATTCTCAGAAACCCAGGTCACAGAGTTGGTAAATGTCAGAGCTAGGCCATGAACTCAGGTTTTCTGACTTCATTATCATTAAAATATGATATTGCACATAATTTAATAAGATCCAGCACAAATCTCTTTGCTGAGTTCCAGACCTGCATCACCAACGACCTATTAGACATGGGCTTTCATAATCAATATTCAGCAATGGGTTACATCTTTACAATTTTAATAATAATAGCTAGTATTTATATAGTGACTTGAAATTTGCGAAGTGCTTTACAAATATCTCATTTGAACTTCACAACAACCCTGTAAGGTGGGTGTTATTATTATCTCTGTTTTACAGATGAGGAAACTGAGACAGAGAGGTTAAGTGACTTGCTCAGGGTTACACTGCTAGTGTCTGGGGCAGGATTTGAACTCAGGTCTTCCTGACTCTACCCACTGTGCCACCTAGCTACCTCAATCTCACAATTAATGGAAATCTGTGAAAAATATAAGGTTTCACTGCCCTTGTTGTTTGTTGATTCCTTTAGGAGATGGGGAATTTGTGGAAGACATTACATAGCAAAACAGGGTGAACAAAGGTTTTTTTCTTGGTTCTAGCTGTCTGATCACGTCCTTAGGAATTACATGGATCACCTGCTGATCCAGGTAGTGACCTCAGTGTGAATTTGACCAGTTGGAACTCTTTTATTTGTTACCACCAGCCTGGAAGAAACCTATGGTATCTCTCTCCTTGCTGTCTATCTACAGGCTATCTGAATCAAAGGAGCTACCGTAATTGGCTTATTACAATGTCCAGAAGAGTCAGCTTGGATCCAGCTTCCCATAACAACTAAGGCCCATCTTTTTAATACAAACATTTTGGTGGTGTTGCTAGATGGCATAAAAGCACAGCTAACCACTGCCTCTGAGGAGCTAAAGGCGAGTCCCAAACAGAGGGTGGGGGAAAGATACATGGTGAGTGAGAACAGCAACATGGAACCAATGAGACAGTCTGAGAAAGAGCAGCAAAGAGCATTACTGAAGAAGGGTATTAAAGGAAGAAAGGATGGGTCAGTCATGCGGCAGGAGTGAAAGATGACAGTACTCCCCAGTAATCTTGGACTGCAATCTTCATCACTGGAGAGAACATCCAAATGAATTAGATCATAGAGACCCATCTAAACTCAACACATCTAAAAAGAGATTCAATGATTTCTCCTACTTCCAACCCACCACCCTTCTTAACTTCCCTATTTTTGATAAGGGCAGCATCATTCTTTTAGTCTCCCAGACTTGTAACCCATCATTCCTTACTCTTCACTTTCACCTTCTAAAGCTAATCATTTACTGAATCATGTTGATTTTTACCTCAACAAAGTTTCTTGCATCCACCTCTTTTCTCTATATTCATATAGCCTCGACCCTAGTTCAGGCTTTTCTGCCTCTCACCTAGATGGAGGCAAAGTCCTCTTAATTGGGTCTCCCTGCGTCAAGCCTCTCACTTCTCCAACCCATCTCCCACATAGCTGCCAAAGTGGTATTCCTAAAAGACAAGCCTGACCATATCCCTTCCCTGTTCCACCCTGCTTCAACCACTCCCTCCACCAAAAGAAAGCACTATACATTTTTCTGTTTAGCATTGAAGGCCCTTCAATGTCTGATTCCAACTCACTTTTCCAGGTACATACACACACACACACACACACACGTATATATAAATGTATATATACATATGTATACATATATGTGTATGTATATATACGTGTGTGTGTGTATTAATCATCTTTAAGCACTCTCTAGTCCAGGCAAATTGATCTCCTCCTTATCCCTCACAGAGAACACTCTATCTCCATGCTTTGGCACAGTCTGTTTCCCATGCCTGGAATGCTTTTCATCCTCATCTCTGGAGCTTCCTTTAAAACTCAGGTCAAAGGGCATCTCCTCCATTGAGGTCTCTTCTGATCTTCCCAGTTGCTATTGCCTCGCCCTATCCCACAAATTACTTTGTATTTACTCTGAATACATTTTGTATTTGCTTATATGTGTACATATTTTTTCCTCTATAAGATCCATGATTGTAGGGATGATTTCATTTTTGTCTTTGAATCCTCAGCACCTAATGGTGCCTAGTATATAGTAGATGTTAAATAGATACTTGTTGATTGATTCAACAACTTTGTAGGCAATACAGTTAATATTATCCCCATTTTACAGATGCGAAAACTGAGGCTCAGATAGATTGTTAGTGATCCTCAAACTTTTTAGTCTCAGGACCCTGTTAGACTCTTAAAAATTATTGAAGACCCCAAAGAATGTTTGTTTATGTGTGTGTGGATGTAAAGGGTTATATTTAGAGGTGTGCTGTTAATGTTTAGCAACTCTGAAAAACGGTATTCATGGTACACTTTTAAGTTTAATCTGCATTATTAGCAATTCTCCACTACTTTCTTAAGTCTAGACAATCAACAATAAATTAAGGTCTGATTTGTAGTGTTTACCAGTTTCTCAGATGTAAATGCTCATACTGAAAATTGCACAATTGGTTCTCTGAGTCAGCACAATCTGGTTCCTGAATACTTTTGTGTATCTATAAATATTTACCATGTTAGAAACTAAAATGTGGATGGGGACAGAGAAGATGAGAGAAGAAAAGCTTGGAAAAGCAGAGAGGGACTCACTTGTGCTCTCCCAAATTCCTCTCCAAACAACTTTAAGTAATGCCTCAAAATGAATTTTGGAGCATTAGAACCCACAAAAGGACAGGGTGAAATAAATTTTTAGCCCAAGACAACTTAGAGGGTTATTAGGAAATATCTGTTGTGCCAGGGTGAGAGTAAAGTCCAGTGCAGGCAACATCCCAGCAAGCCGGCAGCAGGCCTTGGGGACAACTGAATTGGCAGCAGGGACTTCCACAGCTCTAAGCCCACAGATGGTAATGGGCTTGGACAACTGGTCAGAAGGAGATTACAGGGGTCCCTTTGCTGGCACTGGGTGCAGGACTCTCTTGCATTGCTCATACTCAGATTTGGGTCACCATCATGGGTTACAATCCAAGGTCAAGGAGGAGCATGAGCACACCTGAACTTGCAGCCTTATGGGAACAGGGACTCTACTCACAGTTTCAAGGTGGAAAAGAATGCTTGTGGTCATTCACAGAGCAGAGCACAGGCCAGAAGAGTAGTAAATATACTTCTCCTTAGATCATACCACCTTGGAAGAACTGAAAACTTACAGATCCCCAGAACTAGCTGTGAAAAAACTATACAAAAATTCTGAATCTTGAGACAGTTCCTCTTCTACCTTGGGAGTAGAGCCCAACTTTAACCTCAAGTTAAAAGTCAAGAAATAGGCTGGAAAAATGAGCAAACAATAACAAAAAAGAATCTGACTATAGAAAGTTACTATGATGACAGGGAAGATCAAAACAAACTCAGAAAAAGATAGCAAAATCAGAAGTGTTACATCCAAAGTCTCAAAGAAAAATGTGAAATGATATCAAACCCAAAAAGAATTCCTAGGAGAGCTCAAAAAAGAGTTTAAAAATCAAATAAGAGAGGTAGAAGAAAAATTGGGAAAAGAAATGAGAGTGATGCAAGAAAATAATGAAAAAAAGTCACTGGTTTGTTAAACAAGGCACAAAAATACTGAAGAAAACAACATCTTAATAAACAGAATAGGCCAAATGGTAAAATCGGCACAAAAATTCAATGAAGAGGGGCTGCTAGGTGGTGCAGTGGATAGAGCACTGGCTCTGGAGTCAGGAGGACCTGAGTTCAAATCCAGCCTCAGACAACTAACACTCACTAGCTGTGTGACTCTAGGCAAGTCACTTAACCCGAATTGCTCTCACCAAAAAAAAAAAAAAAAAAAATTCAATGAAGAAAAGAATTCCTTAAGAAGTATAATTGGCCAAATGGAAAAGGAGGTACAAAAGCTCACTGAAGAAATTAATTCTTTAAAAATTAGAAGTGGGCAAGTGGAAACTAATGACTCCATGAGACATCAAGAAACACTAAACAAAATCAAAAGAAAGAAATATGAGAAGAAAATATGAAATGTCTCATTGGAAAAATAACTGACTTGGAAAATAGATTAAGGAGAGATAGTTTAAAAATTATTGGACCACCTAGAAGCCATGATCAAAAAAAGAGCTTGGACACCATCTTCAAGAAATTATCCAGGAAAATTGCCCTGATATTCTAGAACCAGAGGGCAAAATGGAAATTGAAAGAACCCACTGATCAACAAACTGCCAGGAACATTATAGCCAAATTCCAGAGCTCCCAGGTCAAGGAGAAAATACTGCAACTAGCCAAAAAGAAACAATTCAAATTTTATGGATCCACAGTCAGGATCATACAGGATTTAGCAGCTTCATCATTAAAGGATCAGAGGGCTTGTAATATGATATTCTGGAGGGCAAAGGAGCTAGGATTACAACCAAGAATTACCTACACAGCAAAACTAAGTAAAATCCTGATGAAAAGATCATAGCTGAATAGAAAACTTGACTTTCAAATATAAGACTCAAGAAGAGAATAAAAAAGTAAACAAGAAAAAAAATCATAAGGGATTCAATAACGTTAAAATGTTTACATTTCTAAATGGGAAGATGATTCTTGTAACTTCTAAGAACTTTCTCATTCTTAGGGAAGTTAGAAGGAGTATACATAGACAGAGGGCATTAGTTTAAGTTGAATATGATGCTATGATATCTAAAAATATAAAATTTAGGGTGAGAAAGAGGAATGCACTGGGAGAAGGAGAGAGAGGTAGAATGGGGGTAAATTATCTCACATAAAAGAGGCATGAAAGAGCTTGTACAGTGGAGGATGGAGGAGGCGGTGGGGAGCACTTGAACCTTACTCTTATGAGAATTGGCTCAAGAAGGGAATAACATACATACTCAGGTATAGAACTCTATCTTAACCTTCAGCAAAGTAGGAAGGGAAGAGGATACATGAAGGTGAGAGGGAGCTGATAGAAGGGAGAGAGGATTAGGGGAGGTGGTAGTCAGAAGTTAAAGACTTTTGAGGATGGGCGGGGTGAAAGGACAGAGTAGAATAAACAGGGAAAACATAGGATGTAGGAAAATACATAGTAATCATAACTGTGAAAAAATTTACAGCAAGTTTCTCTGATAAAGGCCTCATTTCTCAAATATATAGAAAACTGAATCAAATTTATAAAAATAAGAGCCATTTCCCAATTAATAAATAGTCAAAGGATATGAACAGGCAGTTTTCAGATGAAGTAATCAAAGCTACCTACAGTCATATGAAAAAATGCTCTAAATTACTATTGATTAGAGAAATTCAAATTAAAACATCTCTGAGGTACTACTTCATACCTATCAGACTGCTTAATATGACAGAAAAGGACAAATGTTGGAGGGGATGTGAGAAAATTGAGACACTAATGAACTGTTGGTGGAATTGTGAACTGATTTAACCATTCTGGTGAGCAATTTGAAATTGTGCCCAAAGGCCTATAAAATCCTGCACACCCTTTGACCAGCAATACACTACTGGTCTGTGTGCCAAAGAGATAAAAACAAAAAGGGAAAAGACCTACACATACAAACAATTTATATTTGTGGTGACAAAGAATTGGAAATTGAGGGGATGTCCATCAATTGGGTAATGGCTGAACAATTTGTGGCATATAATTGTGATGGAATACCATTGTACCATAAGAAATGATGAGCAAGATGCTCTCAGAAAAACCTGGAAAGATTTACATGAACTGGTGCAAAGTGAAGTGAGCAAAACCAGGAGAACATTGTACACAGTAATAGCAATATTGTACAATGATCAACTGTGAATAACTTCGCTATTCTCAGCAATACAAAGATCCAAGACAATTCTGAAGGACTTTTGAAAAATGCTGTCCACTTCCAGAGAAAGAACTGATGGAGTCTGTATGCAGATTAAAGCATACTTTTTAAAAACTTTCTTTTTCTTGCTTTTGTTTTTGTGGTTTGGGTCTGTGTTTTGTTTCACAACATGACTAACTTGGAAAAAACAAGTTTTGTTCATTAGACTACTCACCTCAGAAGATTGTTGTGAGAAGTATATTTTGTAAATGTTAAAGTGTTACATTTATACAAATAAAAATAATAATCCTTAAGAGCTCACATTTAGGTTACATTTTAAGGCTCACAAAGTCCTTTACCCTAATGTGAGTTAGGTTTTCTAACTGTGACCCTTAACAAATCATTCCCTTTTCCTGGGCTCTAGTTTCTTCATCTATAAAATAAGGGAGTGGTTCTAAATGATCTGATGCACCTATGATTCTTTGAATGAAAAATAAAACACCTTAATTGCGTAATATAAGCATTATTAAATTCCAACTATATGCAGTATTATATTGTAATGGACAGGTAATCCAAAGGCTTAATTAAACTCATGGTCTGGCTCTAATGCTTATTAGATGTATGATCTTGGGCAAATCATTTAACCCAGTGATTCTCAAAGTGTGGTCTGAGTACTCCTGAGCCTTCCTAGACCCTTTTCTGAGGACCCTCTCAGAAGATCCACAAGGTCAAAGCTATTTTAATAATAATAGTCAGATGTCATTTGTCTATTAAAATGTTCCTCCCTTTCCAACTACATATCTACATAAGGCCAGATTTTCTTCATCTACTTCAACCAAAACAACAACTCATAACAGATTTAATGCAGAAGCATATATGAGAATCCAGCAGTCTTCTATTAAGCCAGACTTTAAAGAGATTTATAAAAATATGTAAACCAATGTCACTCTTTTCACTTTTTTGTCCTGGAAAATATGGTTTTCATCTAAAACACTCTTTATGTTAATATGTGATAGGTTTATTATTATTTTAATGACTTAATAAATATTTTAAAGTTTACACATTCTAGTTTCTTTTTTTAATATTTTATTTTCCCCAATTAGACGTAAAACCAATTTCCTATTTGTCTTCAGGGCACCTCTATTCTCAGAGTCTCCCAGACTTGTAACCTTGGGGTCATGCTCAGTTCTTCCCTCTCTCTCATGTGCCATGCACATTTAGTTGTCAAGATTTGTTTATTCTTTTTACACATCTTTTGCATCCATCTACTTTGATCTACCTATACAACCATCGAACTAGTTTAAGTCCTCATCACATCTTCCCTGAGCTCCTGGAATGACCTTATAATTCATCTCTCTGTTTTTTGTCCTCCTTCTCTAATCCATCCTTCACACAACAGTTAAAATGATGTTCCAACAGGGCGTAGGTCTGACGATATCCCTCTCTTGCACTGGTAACTTCCTATTGCTTCTAGGATAAAATACAAGTAGCTCAGGCTGGCATTTGAAGCCTTCCACAAACTGATTCTGACATGTACCATTTTTATATTACGTAGAGGGTGTATGGGTGTCAGGGAAGACTAGTATCTCAGGTATGAGGGCTGCTTTCCACCTTTGCTGTCTATCTACCATCCAACTCTCACCCGTGGCTCCAAGAAACTGTGGCATGTGCAGCAACCACACCCTGTTAAACTGTTTTGGCAGATGGGCTAAACCATAAATTCATCAGTGAGATAGGGGGTGCATATCCCAAGTATGTGATGTGAACAGTTTATTCCAATGGGCAGTGAAAGTGGTGGAAGCAGATGCTATGGAGTGCTTAGAACTTGGTCAGACATTGAGGACTCCAAGGTCATCCACTGCATCCCAAGCCATTGCCAGTCATCTTGATTTTTGTCTTATACCGGACTCCAGTGACTCTGGAATAGAGAGTGAGCCATTGACTTTGAACAATTCTGCCTCACTTAAATCAAAAGACTTCACCCATACCATTTTACTATCTCCAGAGCTAGCTCAGTGTTTGGGAAGCTCTGAAGGAAAATGTAGGAGAGAAGAGGATTAGACTGCCGACCAAACTGAAGTTCTACAGACCTGTTTTGCTGACTTCATTGAAACATGGACAGTATACTAGCACCAAGCCAGGAAACTAAATCATTTCTATTTGAATTGTTTTAGGAAGATTCTGAAGATCGCCTGGCAGGATAAGGTACCAGATACAGAGGTCCTTTCTTGAGCTGAACTGCCAAGCAGAGAGTGCAACTCTAACGGGCTGGTCATGTTGTTCAAATGT
Organism: Vombatus ursinus; assembly: GCF_900497805.2. Lineage (NCBI taxonomy): Eukaryota > Metazoa > Chordata > Mammalia > Diprotodontia > Vombatidae > Vombatus > Vombatus ursinus. The sequence continues at coordinate 8,676,483 of NW_020954564.1, read as the reverse complement.
CAAACACAGGTTTGCCTAAAAGACTATTTTACAGACAACTCCCATAAGGCAAGTCCTCACAACAGATGTCAAAAGAAATGATACAAAGATACTCCCAAGATCTCTCTGAAGAACTCAGGAATCAATTGTGAGACATGGGAGACATTGGTATGGGACCACCCAGCATGGTGTGCCTGCATCAAAGAAGGTGCTGTACTTTATGAGCAAAGCAGAATTGCAGTAGCTCAAAAGAAATGTGAGATGCACAAATTTTGAGACATTTCCACCCCAAATGTTCGTATGGGCTATTTGTGCCCAACCTGTGGCAGATTCTTCTGAGCTTGCATTGGTCAGATATGCCACAGTTGGACACATTGTACCTTGACCCTGATTCACACAGTGATGCCATTTTGGTCCTCTTCAAGCATGAAGGACAACAACCAATAATCACATATATTAATACTATAATGAATGAATGAATGTGAGAGGGTGGGCAAGTGGTGTTGATGTCATTCCTTACATGGAAATGCCTTACTCCCTGATTTTCGGTATGCACAGAAATTATGTAAGTGGTTTTGGTCTGCTAGCCATGTGATGAAGAGTAGCCTTTTTGATTGACTGTAAATCCAGAACAAAAGTTTCCAGCCAGCCAGGGCAAGGCCCTTAGTCTGTATCTTCTCTCCCTACCTGCCTTCCAATAAGAGAGACATGCTATAAGCTCCTGGATAGGGTCCTAGGGATACCCTTTAGGGGTTAGGGGTGTCTCTCTCTAATGTTGTTGGTTCAAGCCTCATTCTGATGTGTTCCCTGATCCTTCCTCTACCTGTCAATTGCAAGTAATTAGTGCCCTAGTTCCATTTAACCAATAACTATCAGTTAACTTTCACAAAGGGATATTTACTGTAAAGATGTAATAAGAATAGAAGGATAATCATTTTCTCTTGTATACCTGGGGGACACACTCTTCCCCATTCTACCTTGGTCCATGGGGAGAGTAGGCTCAGACTTAATGAAATTTCTTTGTAGTGTTTGCCTCACCAAATTTACTTCCAAATATGGTATGGCTGATAGAGAAATTTACATCTCTGCTACTGCTGGGCCAGGTCAAGCAAATCATTTAAGCCTTACCTTCTCACTTTCTGTTTGTTTGTTTTGTTTTGTTTTGTTTTTTGGGCAAATTCCACCGTGCATTTAGCTCCCATACCGTGGTGGTCTACGCTCCTGACTTTTTGAAGGGCACAAAGAAAGAGTCATCTCTAATCTTTTTTATATAAAACATGGAAGAGAAGAAATACAAAGAAGCAAATAAACTCTAGAGCAGGGGTGGGGCATTTGTAAACCTTGGATGGATAGGGCGTGAAGACCATCCAGAGCCTAAAGCATTCCTCTCTCACCAGGGGTCAGCCAGAGAGGGAAGAGCCAGAGCAGAGACAAGGCCCTGGCTCACTAATGACTTCTGAATTCACCCCAATTCTGATTATGAAGCCGATCACAAAGATTGCTCTTCATTGTGTAGTCAGCACTTGGGGAGGAGTTTCAGAATGTCTGTGTGTGTTCCAAATCAGACGTGGGCGTTTCTATTATAAGTCATCATGCCTTTCCAGAAGCTTGATCCCCTACCTCTTTCATGTGGGTAATTGCATCAGCCCTGTCCCCTCTCCCCCATCCTTACATTCCCCTTTATGCAATCTGCCTTCTAGCAAAGCTGGACTCAGCTATTTCCTCAGCATGGTGCTCCTTCTCCATTTACGTGGGTCATCTCCCATGCCTCAAAAGCCTTCCTTTCTTTTCTCCATCTTTCAGTCCCCTTATCTTCTGTTGACACCCAGCTCACATATTTTCACCTCTTTGAAGCCTTCTTTGATTCTAACTTCTCCTCACCCTCACTTATTAGTTTCCTCCCATTTTAGTTACCTTGAATTATATTCATCTATGTACATGCTATGTTCCTGATTGACAATAAATTCTTTGAGAACAGGGATAAACTTTTTTTGCATGTATATGTGTTTTGATATCCCCTAGTGTTTTACATAGTGCCTTCCAAATAGGTGGTATTTGATAATTTTTTTATTGAATGTAATTTGACTATCCCCATTATACAGATGAGGAGACTGAGACTCATGTAAGAGTGATGATTTGCTGGGGGTCACACAGTTATTAAATGTCAGAGGATTTACACCCAGATCTCTTAGCTCTAAATCTGACACTCTCTCTACTTTAACAATTATATAGCAAGTATTTATATTGTAAATCAATTTATAATACTTTATGATGACTCTGCTTCTTATTAACTATGCAAAATTGAGCAATTCACTTCCCTCATAACATCCCCATTGTACCCTTCATTGTAAAAAGAAAATCATCTAAGCAAAACCAACCAATCATGCAACTGCATCTGATGGGGTACTCCACACCAGTAGCCTTTTCCTGTCTCTTATGAAGAGGAAAGTGTCTTTCCTTCTCAGTTTTCCAGGATCAAGGTTGTTCTGTATGCTGTTTTTATTAATCTAGATGATGATTGCTTATATATTATCCTGCTCAAAGTTGTATCTAGAAGTTGCATCCTGATATGTTTACATAAAATCTTTCTTTTTCTTTAAAAAAAAAGGTGGGGGAGGGAACTTCAAAAGCTGTTTCACTTGCTCAGTGAAATATCTAAGAGTCAGACTTTAAAAAAAAACATGCACAAAGATAGGAGCATAGAGAGGAAGGTCGTCTTTTGAAATATGGAACAGAAAGGTGCTATTGACTTAGCAGGAGCCGCAAGACGCTGCTTTAATATGTACACAACTGGCCTGGGAATTTTAATTTGAATTTCTGCAGCTGCTAATGTGCTTGTCGCTGGGAGAAGAGACACTAATTGACAACCAACTAAATAAATATGTGGAAAATGAAAGCAAACACAGTCATAAAAGGAAAAGCCGTAAAAAAAAAATTAAATTATGAATGTGGGAAGAAGAATTTCTTCTCCCTCCCCGTCATCATTCCTCTTTTCCATCCCCCGCCCCCAATAAAAGTGCAATCCAAAAGATTTTCAAAATATTTGTTTTATGGGGACGTTATAGTTTAGAAACACAGAAGCTCTCCTCTCCTCCTGTTTGTGTGAGCAGGTACCAGGGACAGAGATGAAGAGGCTTTCACAGAAAGAAAAGAGCACAGCACCTGGTTGGGAGCTCTCCCAGAGCCCATGGCGATGGCCCTGCTAGTGTTTATGCCATCTCCCTCCCTACCCCCAAGGGAGCTTCTGTGACCAACTGAGAGCAAGCAGGCTCCCCCTACAAAGTGAAATTGCTTATCAGAGAAATCATATTACACGCAAAATAAATTAGAATCTGCACTGATGTCGTAATTTTAAAAATTAATTAAGGATAAAAAGAAGATGCATCTCAGAGGATGGGGGGGAAGTCTAATTTCGACAGGCAGTAATTAATTCCTCCGTTCAGAAATTCATTAACATGTCATAAGTACAAATTACTCCTTTGCTCAGCCTGAAATCCCCCTGAGCCATTGGCTGTACAGCCAGGGTGATATAGGGTGCTTGGGTGAAAGAACACTCACTAGACAGTGTTCTAGCAGCCAGACTTTTATTCCGTTTTCTGCTGATGAGAAACTGCTTGACTAGCTCCTGGCCATTTGATGTGGTCTGGCTGTAGGAGGAGATGCCTATGGGATAATTCACGTTTCTGCCGCATTTTAAGATACATCAAGTCCTTTCCTCACAATAATGCTGGGATATGGGAGTGGGATGAGGTACAATTAATATGATCCTCCTTGTATAGGCAGAAAACTGGTGCTCAACAAGTTTAATTAATCTCGTGTATCCAGGGTCACACATTGCAATCTAGGCATTCTAACTTCAAATCTGGCTCCAAATTCTGTGAAATGCTATGTATAATACATGGTACATTGAGTTATACAGTGATTGCTTATGTATGAGCCATTACAGTTGACTCTTTTGTGTGCGCCTACATAGTGTGATGTCAGTGACACCAGGCACTTCTCTACTTTACCTACACAATACCTGAGCATCATCCCTTTGTATCTTAAAGACTAGATTTTTGTGCTCCACCTTAAAGTGTGCCCATTCATGGGAAAGGTTGCACTTTATTTTATTTTTTTATTTTTATTTTTTGGCAAGACAATAGGGGTTAAGTGACTTGCCCAGGGTCAGACAGCTAATAAGTGTCTGAGGCTGGATTTGAACTCAGGTCCTCCTGACTCCAGGGCTGGTGCTCTATGTACTATGCCACCTAGCTGCCCCAGAGGTTGCACTTTAAAGCATACTTTGAGGGGTACTGTAAGGCTCCTGTATGTGTGGTGGTGGTGATGGTGGTGGTGGTGGGTAGGGGCATTGGAATGACAATGTTAAGAAGAAGGTCATTGCAAGAAAATAGCAAGTTATAAGATTTAGAACAGCAGGCAGCTTTTAGAGTTTATAGAGTCTAACCCCTTCACTTTACAAATGAGGAACCTGAAACTCAGAGGGTTTAAGCGACTTGTCCAAAGTATGAGCTGTAAGGATGGACTTTGAGCCCAGGTTCTTTGACTTGAAACCTAGTGTTCTCTCCTCTGTACTACACTGTCTGTTATGAGGATAGATTCTGAACCAAATTTCATGGACTACACTTAAGCAGAAGATTTACTTTGGGCAAGGGTGTCTCTGCTGCTTACCTAGACAATTCACCTACTCTTTGGAGACTTCAGTTTCCTTGCTTGTAAAAATGAGGGTGTTGAACTAGATCATCTCTAAGGTGCTATCCAGTAGGATTCCAAGGGGTGCAGAGCTTCATGGAACACTCTGGATGTAGGAATGTAAGTACCAGGTTACCAGCATAGTGGGATACCTATTGGACCTTGTTATGCCTTGCCAGCTGAGAAAGGCGAATCTTGACTGTGGATGAGCGAACACAAGGTACACGAAACAGCCGCTAAGAGGTGATAGATGTTGACAATAGAAGCAAGGTTATGGGGGTAGCTCCGTGGATGGCAGACTTGTTGTTAAGAGGAAGTCAAGGACTCTCAGCCTTTGAATATGACACCACGGAACAGCAACACACGGATTTACCTGTAAACTAGATCTGGAGCTGGAAAAGACCTGAGGGATATTCTAGTTCATCTCCCTCATCTTATAGATTTTAGAATGGGCCTACGTGACTTAAGTTCTCACAGGTAGTAAGTAGCAAAGCTTGCATTTGAACCCAGGTCCTCAACAAACATTTATTAAGCACCTAAATATGCACAACAACAGGTAATGGGGAAACAAAGATGAAACACAAACATTTCTGACTTTCTTCCTTCCGGCCCCTTTTTATATGTTGTTTTCTCCCATTAGAACATAAGCTCTTTGAGGGTAACCACTATCTTGCCTGCTTGTATTTGTATCCCCAGCATTAAACATAGTGCCAGGTATCTATCAGGGTCTTAGTAAATGCTTCATAGGGCAGCTAGGTGGCACAGTGGATAGAACACCAACCCTGGAGTCAAGAAGACCTGAGTTCAAATCTGGTTTCAGACTCTCACTAGCTGTGTGACCCTGGGCAAGTCACTTAACTATTTTTGCCTCAGTTTCTTCCTCTGTAAAATGATCTGGAGAAGGAAATGGCAAACCACTTCAGTATCTTTGCCAAGAAAACCCCAAATGGGTCACAAAGTTGGATATGACTGAAATGACTGAACAACAACAAAATGTTTTATAATTTATCTATGTACCTATTTATCTAGCTACTCACATCAGAAGCGCTTACATGCTACTGGGAGCATACAACATATGCTAAAACTCTAAGGAATCTGTTGTCTTGATGTGCATATCTTCCCATCTTATGTAACTCTTGTCCATATCCTCTCCCCATATGCACCCTACGAGTTCATCTGGCATTCCAGAGGCCTTCCTTAAACTCTCTCACCAGTGTACCAATGAAATATGCAGGCTAGTTCCATGCTATTACCATGTGACCAGCCCATGTTTTTCCCCTGGTCATTTATTTCTCTGATGACATCATTTACACCACTTTTCCTGAATAATCCTCCTTTTGTAATGGTTCACAGCTTTCTTACAACAGCTCTGCACCTCTCCATTTTCCTTCAGATGATCATCAACTTTAATTCTTCAGAGACTGTAGCATTCCTCATCTCACAGCTATATGACACCACCAGGATGGTGTAGATGTTAAAGAAATGGGCCACTGTTTCTGGGAGAAGCCTGGGGTGACCCAGGAAACTGGACAATTTCACAAAAGCAATCCAGCTTGCTCTCTTCCTCCCATTCAAATTTGGGCCCTAGATCCTTCTCCATTGTACTACAGATATGTGTAGGACAAGTTCTATGGTTTGTCTCCCAAACCATATGTCATGATCTGGTCAAGAGGGCATTCTCCGGTCACTTGTTTTTTCTTGTTTGAGTAGTTAAGCCAAACTTTTTTGAGTGATCATGGCCCTCATTTAGGAGGCTCTGAAATGTCCTGGTGCTTGTTATGATGAACACAACACCCTTCACAAATAGGAGGCTCTGTCAAATTTCACCAAATATAGGAACGCCTTTTTGATTTTTTACTCTACCCTGGACATCTTTGGTGACAGTGGCAAACCTCTTTGGTTAGCATATATCTCCCTGTTCTCTGCTTTGCCAAATATGAATGAAGAGAGAGTTGAACAAAGTTGTTTCTTTTGCTACGTCTTTCAAGGGATCTCGTATCTTATATGATTTTAATATATGCATAGGGGAAACCTTGTTAGATGAGAGTAAGGTGATGTTTTGCTCTCCTCAATCAACATTAAAAAAAGTCAATAAATAATTAGCACAGAAAAAGCTTGAATTCTTGACACCTTTTAGTCAGTTTCATGATTGTAAAAATGTGATCTAATTTCTCCTTAAGCCTTCGTCAAGAATGCCAGTGACCTATATGTAAATATTTTCTCATAAAAATTTATATGGTGGACTGGTGCTGAGTGAAGTGAGCAGAACCAGGAGAACATTATACACAGTAACAGCAACATTGTGCAATAACCAACTTTGACAGACTTAGCTCTTTTCAGCAAAGCAATGATCTAAGACATCTCCAAAAGACTCATGATGGAAAATGCTATCCACATCCAGAGAAAGAACTATGGAGTCTGAATGCAGATCAAAGCATACTACTTGCTCTTTTTTTCCTCCTGTTATGTTTCTTCTTTCTTGTTCCTACTGTTGGTCCTAATTCTTCTTTACAACATCACTAATGTGGAAATATGTTTAATAAGAATGTATGTGTATAGCCTATATCACCTTGCATGCTGTCTTAGGGAGGGAGGAGGAAAGGGAGGGGGAGAAAATTTGAAACTCAAAAGCTTATGGAAGTGAATGTTGAAAACTAAAAATAAATTTAAAAAAATTATATGAATAGGAAAGTAGACATATAAGTTGGCAGTTATTGATTGGTTGTCTTCTTTTATATTTGCCAATAATGAAATTCAAGATTCTTTCTACACATTTATTACCCTTCCCTTTTTAGGTACCTTGAGAGTTTATCCTTAATACCTTCAAAATTATTTCACTTCCAGAATGGATCTTCTCTAGGTATGCCAGACTTAATCCAATTATTTTTCCTCATTCCTTTCAATTGTTGTTGTTTAGTCATTTCATTTGTACTCAACTCTTTGTGAACCCATTCGGAGTTTTCTTGGCAAAGATACTGGAGTGGTTTGCCATTTTCTTCTCCAGCTCATTTTACAGAGGAAGAAACTGAGGCAAACTGGGTTAAGTGAGTTGCCTAGGGTCACATAGCCAGTAAGTGTTTGAGGCCAGATTTGAACTCAGGTCTTCCTGACTCAAGGCCCAATGCTCTATCCACTGTGCCATCTTGCTGCCCTTTTTCAGTACCCTTTGCATTTCTCCATGCAGCACACCTAGGCCTGTGATGTTAGAGTTGAAATGTGGTGGCTCTCCTGTTCTTTGTGGCAAAAAGAGTTTGTTATAAAAATCTTGACATATCTTTTCTGTTTTTCATCTGTTGGTGGTCCTTCCCTGTTTATCCTTAATGTCCTGAGGGTAACTTTACTTAGTTGGGTATTTTCCAAACTTTCTCTATTTTTCCTTCCATTGCTTCTTGTTTTATGAGGTGGTACTTTCTGCAGTATTCCAACATTCCTCTCAATTAGATTTTACAAATGAATTTCTATTGCAAATTGGTATTACCCTTGGCTGTCATCTTTCTCTGCTTAGAAAGGAGAACAAGTGTTTGGTAGTTATCTAGGCTCTTTTGTCTTTCTTACTATCACAATTGATTTACAGGGATTTTTTAGGAAATGGCTATAATGTGTCATTATTTGCTCCTCCATCTATCCCCCCTTTTGTAACTGGTAGCTCTTTTAAAGAGGCAAGATTGACATTTTAATTTCATGCCATATCTTATTATCATTTTTATTTTCTTCTAGTATTGTATTAATTTTGATCTTTGCTCTGAGTTAATGGTCAGACAATTCATTGAAAGGCCAATTTAGGAATGGTGCACATATCAATCAATCAATAAGCATTTATTAAGTCCCTACTGTGTGCCAGGCAATGTGATATGAACTAGGGATACACAGCTCATAATGAAATAACCCTTGCTCTCAAGTAGCTTACAATCTAACCGGGAAGATGACACATATATAGATATATAGATAAATCACTCTCTTTTTCCCTTTCCCCCTCTTTCTCTCTCTCTCTGTCTCCCTGTCTCTTTCTCCTTTTTTCCCCCTCTCCCTCTCCATACATACATATATACAGACATATACAAAACAGACCCAAAGTAACCTTGTATGGGAATACACTAGCAGTTGAGAGAACCAGGAGAGATCTTCTATGGAAGGTAGTCCTTGAGCTGAGTCCTAAAGGAGGCTAAGCACTCTAAGAAGTAAGGAGGGAGAGAATTCCAGGAATAGAGAACAGCCATTGCAAAGGCATGACTATGAGAGATAGACTGTAAAATATGAGGAGCAGCGGGTAGGCCAGCATGGCTAGACCATAGTGTACACAGAGGGGAGTAATATGTAAGGAGACTGGAAAGATAGGAAAAGGTCAGGTAGGTTGTAAAGGGCTTTAAATGCCAGGGGAGTTTCTATTTGATCCTTGAGGTAACAGGAAGGTATTGGAGTTTATTGAGTAGGGAGGCAACATGGTCAGTTACACTTTTGTAGAATTACTTTGGAGGCTATGTGGTGGAGATATCTACATCTGTATCTATATCTATATGTATATATCTATATCTATCTATCTATCTATATATATATGGCGAGAGAGAGGGAAAGGGAGGGAGGGGGAGAGACAGAGGGAGGGAAGGAGGGAAGGAGAGAGAGGGAGGGATGCAAAGAGAGAGAGAGGGAGAGAGAGAGAGAGGGAAAGCAGGAGAGGGAGAGAGGGAGAGAGAAGAGATTTGAAGGAGGCAGATCAATTAGGAGCATATTACAATACAGCCCAGGGGAGAGGTGATGAGGGCTTGAATTATGTGTGTGAGGTGAGAAAAGGGGACTATGTGATTAATGTCAAGACTGAAATAATGAGATTGTACAACTGGTTGTATGTTTAGGGTGAGGTGAGAATGAGGAGTCGAGGATGATTCCAAAGTTGTGAACCTGGATGACTGGAAGGTTGGTGTCGCTCCTGTCTATAAAAAAACAATGTAACGTTATTTAGTCCTTGCCTAGAACTACACTTACTGGTTCTTTCTTGAAGAAAGAATTAATGATATTTGGGTATGAGGCATCTGTATTTATAATAAGTTTTTGGTCCCCTCTCATTTCTTATACAAGAACCATATTTTCTAATTTTTTTTTGTTGTTCTCTCCTATGCCTACATTTGCATTGAAATCATTGTCAACATGTTGATTGTTGATTTAACTTGGAAAGTCTTGAATATTTTGTAGAATCTTTTTACCTTCTCATTCTCTGCAACATATATTGATTCATGAGCTGTGATTATTTTCACAGTCATATTTGTGCAAATACTTATGAACCCTGCAATATGAGATCACCAAATGTCCCATGAAATTGTGTTTCTCCTTACCTTTGGACACACAGTTAAATCACCTTCTTTATTTGCCTCTCCAGTGAGGAACTGTGAGCCATCCTTCCATTTAGCTCTAACTCTTTTTTTAGTTTCGTCTATAGTGGGAATGTTAAAATTGATATGATTTTTTCTCCAGTACTATGTTCACTCATTGGTCATTGTATAAAGATTTTATGTTTAGAGTACCAATAGTTTAGTTAATATCTACAGAAGATATAGAAATGGTATGATTCTTAGTATTCTCTGCTTGCCTTTTTTTGCCACCAGTATTGCATGTTCACAAATTTATACAACATGTACACAAATACAAGGTAACCTGAGGAGAGAGGGAAGGCTAACAATTTAGGAGTTGGAGCAGAGAAGATTTCATGGAGAATATGGCAATTGAGTTGAGCCTTGAAGGAAGGTATGGAGTCAGAGAGGTAGAGTTGCAGGCATGGAGACGCACAAAGGTGGGTTATAGTTTGTTTGGAAATGGAAAGGGAATAATGTGAAATCAGGCTGGTAAGGTAGGTTGAAGCCAGATTGGGGTGAGAAGGCTACATTTCTTTCTGGAATTAATAGGGAGCCATTGAAGGTTTTTGAGTGGGGGAGTTACACCAATACCTTAGGAAGATTATTGCAACAGTTCTATGAAGGACAGACTGGAGAGGGGAGATACTGGTGATAGATCAGTTTTGAGGCTATAATAGTAGTTTAGGCAAGAGGTGATTAAGTTCTAGAATAAGTTGGTGGCCTTTTAACTAGAGAAGGGGAGGAAGATAGGGAAAATGTGGTGGAGGGAGAATTGACAAGGCACGACAATTGATTTAATATGAGGGATGAGAGGAAAGAGCCAGAGATGATGTTGAGGTTATGAACCTGGGTGACTGGAGGATAGAGGTGTCCTCAAAAGTAATAAGGGAATTTAGAGGATGTAAAAGTGTAGAGGAAAGGCATAAGTAGTTCAGTTTTAGAGATGTTGAGTTTGAGATGCCAACAGGATATTCCCTAATAACTGATGTTATATATAACTTCTCTTTTTATAATGTACTTTCTCCAAAAGAACACTCCAAAAGAAACAGAGGGAAAAATTGTCATTATCCCTGTATTAGAGATGAAGAAACTGATGCTCAGAGAGGTTCAGTGACTTGTTCACTGTTATATCACCAGAAAGTATCAGAGTAGGGCTTTTAACTCAGGTCTTTTTCCTGTGCATGTCTAGTTAATTTCCTAAATTTAGACCATGTGGTTGTTACAGCTGGAATGTACCCTAAACTCACATGTCCACTCAAATGTCCCTTAGAGTTATGGATCTTCCTGGCTGAGACCACATACAGCCTGGTTTGAATCTCAGGTCTTTTAATTCAATATTATTTCCCTCAGCACACCAACACATACTTGCCACTCTGCTCAGTCAGGGTGGACTATCCACTGTTTCATAGTTAATCATCTCGTCCCACTCTTACTTGAAGCAGAAATCCTTTCTCTACTATCCCTTATAAGTAGGCATGCAGCCTGCACTTGAAGACCATTCCTACCTTTGCCCACAATATTCTTTTCAATTAGAATGCTCTCCCCTTGGCCCATCCCATGTGAGGATAGGGCCTTTGAATCACAGTTATATGGCTGCATTTTACAAACCTCTTCCCCAATCCAAAGAAATTTCACCATCACTAAGGGACAGTGGGCAGGAACAGTTTCAATAATTGTACACTTAGCCTAAAAGGCTGATACGTATAGTGTATAAGAGCTGGAAGGGATCTTAGAACATAGAGCATAACATTTCAGAGCTAAAGGGAATCTTAGGTCATAGATTAAAAGAAAATTGATGTCTTTGCTTTTACATCACAGTTATTGCCAGACAGGCCTCTTTCCCAAGAAAGTTTCTCTTGTAAAACAAAAAAATAGATATGCAAAACCAAGTGATTCATTTCATACCGGTCAGATTGGCAAAGATGACAAAACATGAAAATGACAATTGATGGAGGGGTTGTGGGAGTACAGGCACACTAATGTACTATTCTTGGAGCTGGAAAATAATCTGAAAAAATAACCAAAAAGTCACTAAATTGTGCATATTGGGAATGCCTGATTATAAATCCATTTAGATGTAAAAGAAAATGGAAAAGGGCTTATACGTACATACGTATTTCTAACTGCACTTTTTTTTTGTTGTAGCAAAGAGCTATAAATAAAATGAATGTTCAATACCTGGGGAATGGCTGAACAAACTGTGGTATATGAATGCAATGCAATATTATTGTGCTATATGAAATGAAGAACATGAAGGATTTTGAGAAATTTTGGAAGATTTATATGAACTGATGCGGAGTGAAGTGAGTGGAACAAGGAGAGTAATTTATATAATGACCAATAATTTAAGGAAAAAAACTTTGAAATATTTCAGAATTCTGATGGATATAATTGTGACTTTGGAAGACTGATGATGAAATATACCTCCTGCTTCTTGACAGCAGAGTGAGGGACCAGAGATACAAGAAGAGACATACATTTTCAACATGGCTGATGAGTGGATCTATTTTTGCTTGACAATACTTATTTGTTACAGGAGGGGGGGTCACTTTTGTTGGAGGAATGATTTAATAGGTATTAATAAAGACATACAAAAAAGAGAAAAATCAATAAAACATTTCAAAAATACACAGAAAAAAAGAATTTCAGAAATCGACAGAAACAGGGTAATTTAAATGTAATATACACTTAAAAAAGCAAACTGTGACAAAAGATCACAGACTCATATACAGTCCTTTTTTGTTCTTCTTATAGTGAAATGTTCATGTTTGTTGATTATTGTCAATAGTAAAGAAAATTTTTTAAGGACATATAGACTGTGTCTGACAACATATGCAACATTCGACACCAATAGTTCCCCATCTCTCCAAGGAAAGCATCTCTTCTTCCAACTCTCTCTGATCTGTTCCACATCCCCCCCTCCCCCTCCCGCCCCGAACTTGCTAGACTAAAGATGACTCCACCCTCAGGTGCATGTCTCTAGCCCAGGGTTATCCCATTTTGAGAAGCCCCAGCCTTGTTGCTCACTTCCCTCTCTGGTCTCCTCTCTTTTATGCATGCCTTCTCTCTCAGCTCCCTACTATATTTTATTGACCTTTATTAGAATATAAGCTCCTTGAGAGCAGGAACTGTTACATTGTTTTTGTATCCCCCACATTTAGCAGGGTGCCAGGCACATAGTAAGTGTTTTAAAAGTTCCCCCCTTCTTTCTCTCCTCCCTCACCAAGGGGCCAACATTTGCCATTATTACATAGCACTTTGTGTATGTCATTTTCTTGGTTCTGTTTATTTCACCCTGCAACATTTCATATAAATCTTCTCATATTTCTCAGAATTCCTCATAGTCATCCCTTCTTATAGCATAGTAATGTTGCATTTTGTTGTCATAATGCAATCTGTTGAGCCATTTCCCAATCAATAAGCATCCACTTTGTTTCCAGTTCTGTGCTGCCTCTCAAACTGTTGTTGTGAATATTTTGGTTTTTTGGGACTTTACTTTTTGCCTATAACTTTTTCATGGTAAATGCTTAGCATTTCTCTGAGTCAAATGGTATCGACAATTTGGTGATTTTTCTCATGTAATTCCAAATTGTAGGATACAGAACAATAGTGCTACAAAGAACCTTAGTAGATAAAATATTGGTGCTCAGAGAGCTGAAAGAACATCATAGGATCATAGATTTAGAGATGGAAGGAACTTAGAAGTTACCTAGTCTAACCCTAAATTTATAGGTGAAGAAATTGAGGACCAGAGAGTTTTAAGTGACACTGAGATCATCTAGTCTAATACTTTCAATTCATAGATGAGGAAACTGAGGTCGAGAGGCTAATCAACTTCCCCAAAGTTAGCCAATAAGAGTAGCAGAACCAAGAGTGGAACCAAGGTCTTTCAATGCCCAGCCTACTTTTCAAGGTAATAACAAAGCATTACTGTAGGCAGGAATGTATGAATGGACTTTAAGGGATGGGGTATAAAAAGAAAATGCACCTGCTATTCTGCTATGTGAGTTCTCCCAGGAGAAGGCTAGGGGTCAGGTTGAGATGTGGATTTAATTGAGTACTTTGGGTCAGGATGAGGTGGGTTCCCTCCCCTCCTACAAAAAGCTTCCTGTTTTAATTCACTCCAGCTGGGCATGAGAGGTCATTGGCTGACAACAAGGTAAGTAAACAAAATTAGCAACTGCTTTCAGACTGTATTCCCTTCTGTGGAAATTAGTGTAGAAATGAGTCAGGCTTTCAGTTCCTATGTGGAAGAGACCCTGGTGTGTTTGTATCCAACTAGAAAAGCTCATGGTTTATTCATGTTGATATCTCTACACCAGCCCGTCCTGCTGATATGATAGGAGGGGGCTGAAAACAGCAGGAATAGAAGCCAAGCGATGGTATTCTGGTATTTCTCTGGGAAAGAATAGTGGCTGAAAGTCCTTGGTTTCAGGAGAGAAGGGGGAACG
>NW_020954564.1:8638867-8661916 GCF_900497805.2 Vombatus ursinus | reverse complement strand
TGAGTAGATAGCAGGGATGGCTGGTTTGCACCATCCACATACACCTGCCTGCATCCTATTGAGCCCAATAACATACAACAGAGATAAGGAAACACAAGGAGCAAGGGTCAGGAAGAGCCTCCAGCACTTAACCGCAGAATATTTCAGATTTGGTAATAAAACAGTGTAACCAGTCAATGCTCGGTGCCAGTTGGAAGGATTCCTTCATGATGTCTTTTCCAGTTGGACTTCTGTTAGAGCTAGAAGGAACCTTAGAGGCAAGGTCCTTGTGAGCAGAGATTGTTTCATTCATTGTACTTGTGTCTCCACTGTCTAGCACAGTGCCTGGCACATGGTAGGTGCTTAATAAATATTTGTTGATTAATTGATTGATTGCACTTCATTTTTGCATTTTACAGATAAGGAAATTGAGGTCTGAAGAAAGGAAATTACTTGCCCAAGCAGGAGGGTTGGGCTACAGTCGTGGATCTTCCACTAACTAGCTGTGTGACCTTTGGTGAGTCACTTCCCCTCTCTCATCCTCAGTTTTTTCATTTATAAAATAAGGGAGTTGGACTTGATGATCTCTAATGAATCTTTGAGCTCTAACATACAATAGCTATCAGACATAGCGTGGGCAAAGGTAGGAAAGCAAAAGGACAGTGAGCTAGTCTAGCTTAGCTAAAGGAGGTCAGTAAATTATACATACCCCAGCAATGCCCCTCCTAGGCATGCATGTGCCTTAAAGATATCAAAGAAAATAGGAAAGGACTTACATGTACATATGAGTGAGGTAGGGGGAAATAATGCCCCCGAGGCACGTAGGAGCCAGATCACGTGTCCCTGAATGCAAGCCTAAGATGTTTGGGCTTCCCTCTGAAGGGAAGGAAGAATCATCAGGGATGGTCATACCTGGGTTGTCAATCTCTGGATTGTCTGCATCAAGTAGTGTCTCCCCATTTGGTAAGCTTGTTCTGTGGAAAGTGCTTTGTAAACCATAAGTGCTCTATTAATTTGAATTATTGTTATTGTTCCTTGTCAAAATCATAACTATTTATCAAGGTCACCCCAATGGATGCAATCTCTCCTTCCCCTAAAGAGCTTCCCTTGATATTTCTCATTGCATTTGTCAGTCTTGGATTAATTATTTGCTTGTCTGCCTTCTCTTCCTTAATAGATAATTAATTTCTATGGTGCAAGGACTGTGCTACATTATCTGTATCTTCCCATAGAGTTTTACACATAGTAGGTATGTGTTCATAGACATTTGTTGAAGGGGAGAATAGTTGAATTGTGAGTGCTTAATGAATACATGTTGATGTGATGTATCGATTTCTCAAACAAGACTACCTCTCCTACTTAACAAACTCCTCTAGTGGCAATAGGACATATGTTGCTTTTTTGGAGGCTGTACTTCTAGGAACGATAATATGCTTGGTGTTTACACTGCCTCTTTCTCCAAGACAATCAGAGGAATTTGCATATATTAGGGCTAAACCAAACATTGGCTAATATAGCAGGGAAGGAATAATTATCTAACTTGTTACTGCTGTGGAGTTGGAAAATTTGTGGAGCAGTGTCCGTTACATGTGTCCTGGCACTCCACAATTTATGAACCACTTTCTTTATGCAAACCAGTGAGGGAGGTAGACCAAGTGTTGTCTCTGTCTTCCAGATGGAGAAAACAGTGGTTCACAAGGCCATGTAGTGTATGTCACAGAAGTAACAGAAAGAGGACCAGAGTCCAGGTATTCTGATTCCATATCTAGAGACTGTGCTTTCCCACACTGGCATGAAGGTAATTGTGGATAGGGGACAGAGTTCAATCCCTCAGTGTCAAGGAAGATTTGGGTTCGAGTCTTACCTATGACACATACTAACAGTGTGACCCTGGGCAAGTCACTTAACCAATTTCACAGTGCCACCAGGTATCTCTCTGAGATGTGAAGGTGCAGAACAAATGCTGTTCTGCCTGGGTGGAGGAAGTTTACTGTACTGATGAAATCACAGATTTGGCATGTACAAACACATGCATCTATATATGTACACGTATGTATACACATGCAAACAATGTGTACATACAGTGCATATATACACGCATGCTTACACACCTATATACATAACACTATATATGTGCATGCACAGTAACACACCAGCCTACAAATACATACATATACATGTGTGTGCATGTATGTTTATATAGAATAGGTACACATGTACATGTGTTCACACAGATACTAGTATAACTAGCACAAAACATTTTATGTATTGTGCATGTGCACACATACATGCATGCATACATATATACATACACAAGTGCATATATATACATAACGCATAGTAGGCACGTGTTGAGTAGAAAGGTGGCATTTTTGGTTCTATCACTATCTTTGTGACCTTGGACAGGTAAGTCACTTCACATCTCTGGGCCTCAGTTTCTTCATCTGTAAAAGGAGAAAGTTGGCCTAGAAGTCTTCTGAGGTCCCTTCCAGCTCTCAATCTATGATCTTATTTTAAAGTCATTATTTCTTTATAGTTACAGATTCATAGAGACAACTTTAAACATCATCTAGTTTACCCTAAAACCATTTTAAAGACAGAAGAATTTAAACCTGGAAATAAACGACTTGCCCCAAATCATGTGGCTAGTTAGTAGCAGAGGAGAGGTTAGAATTCAGGTCACCTCACCACCCTTCCCCCCAGTCCAATGTACTTTCCACACACACCATATGATATAGTGACCATCTGATATATGATACAACCTGAGGCACAATATGTAGCATATTTAAAGATATACACACATGTATTAATTGCTATATTATGAAACCTAAAGTTTTCTCTGTTGGAGGAAAAAATTGTTGTCAGAGTTTGTATTGCATTGAAATGTGAAGTGTTGAATCTGCCATCTCTGAAGGGATTGAAGATGACCACTAGGTAGGGAAGCTGAAAAGAGGACTCCTTTACTGATTAAGAGACTGTATTAGCTAACTTCTAAGGTTTTTTCTGTTACTTTAAAATTAAAAAAAAATTTGGGGGGGATATATTTGGAATTGAAGGTCATATAAAATATAAATATAAATTTAACAAAGAACACAAAAGTAGGAAAAAAGAAGTTCCATAAAACTAATCAATGCATCAATTATTTATGACAGTATATGCAAAGGTCCATGCTTATAGTCCCCCACCTCTAAAAAGCCAGGAGGGAGGTACATTTTCTCATCTCTTTGAAGCCACGCTTAGTCATTATATTTATATAGCCTTAATTTTCTCTCTTTTTGGGTTGTTATTCTTTTCATTTCCATTGTTGGAGTTGTGTGTATGTTTCTATTTGCTTCACTCTGCATCAGTTTGTACAAGTCTTCCTGTGCTTCTCTGAATTTTTCATATTCAGCCTTTCTTATGGCACTTTAATATTCCACTCACATTTATGTGGCCCAATTTGTTTATCTATCACTAATCCCTGGGCACATACTTTATTGCCAGCTGTTTCCTACTATAAAAAGTGCTAACATGAATATTTTGGTGTATGTGGTATATATCTACTAAGAGGCTATGTACCATGGAATGTGCACCATGCTAACCTGAGCTTACGTAAAGCTTTTATACACATCCTTAGGTCTTCTCTCTCCTTAGGTTCTTTCCCCAGCAGTACAGAACCATATAGACAATGAACATTTAGCCACTGTGGCTGATTATTGAGGTTTCTACCATTTGTTTCCCATAACCAAGGACTGACCTTGAGCAGGCAGCTTGGTGATGCTTCAAAAGCACCAGGTGTGGAAGAAGAGAACCTGAGTTAGACTCCTGTGTGGCCTTGGGCAAGTCCCTTCTCTGGGCCTTCGTCATCTCATCTATTTCATATCGGGTTGAACTAGAGTTTCTCTTCCATCTCTAAATCCTATTATTCTAATATTAGATAGTAGGTGACATTTGTCATCCACACCCTCTCTAAATCACCTGGCTTGTGTACTTTTCCAGGCAGGAATCCTGAAGTTAGAACTTTTCCTTCCTTTTTTTCCCCTCTTCAAAATGTACACACATGGGTCCCTGTCCTCAGACTCCAGGATACATCTAATCTGATAGACTACCTCAAGTCTAAGAGTTAATGTCTGACAGTGGAATAATGTATTAGTCCTCCTAGAAAACACATGGATCCTAATAGAGGGTCTTCAATGCCTTACCTCAAAGAGGTAGAACTACAGAAACTATTGCAGGGTGGCAGGGGTGGAGGCATTTTAGACAATCAGGGTTTTTTGGTACTCTTCAATCACCTCCTTTGGCAACTACCTCACCTCCTATAATTGGGAGGAGTGGGTCTAGTTATGGAAAGAAATTTATCTGATGTGACAACCTAGAAGTAAAGGCTTTAGAGCACGATGAGATCTTAGAGGTCATTTAGCCCTCTTCCCCATTTTACAGATGAGAAAAATGAGGCCCAGGGAGTTCAAGTAGTAAATGGCATAGCCAGGAATTGATCTTACCACTATCATACTGCTCCTTCTTGTCCTCCTTCGTTCTGCCCACCAAAAGGCTTCCTATTTTTTTTCCTTTGGGAGACAGAATAACCTATTTCTACTCTTGTGAGGGGAAGCTGGGATCCCTAAGTCTCAGCCATGAAAACCTTCTCAGCCCAGCTCATCATTTTTGAAGAGGCTAACCATTCACTCATTAGGGCAAAAGATGTGAAATGGGGGTCTGGCTGCAAAAAGTAATAGCTTGATTAGGAGCTGCTCCAGGATGTTGCCTCCATCTCTCTCTCTCGTGAGCTAAGCAGGGGGATCATTTCTGTCCTGGCTGCCAAGAGGGAACCTGGGGGCCTAAAGCAGTTTCTGTCTTTGCCCTTATTCCATATGCTGCCAGCAAAGACTGCTCTTTGCCTGTTAAGACCAGGCAAATACTGAGAAGGCTGAATAGCTGTGGTTAGAATACAGAATGAGTTCTGGTAGAAGGGGGGAGGAGTTGAATATCAGAACTGGCACGGATCCTACAGATGGTCTTGCCCAACCTCCACATTTTTCACATGCAAAAACTGAGGCTTAGAGAGGGAATGGTGATTTGCCAAGGTCATGTAGCTAGTTGAGTAATGGACTAAAACCCTGGTCATGGAGTCATAGAATTAGACCCAAAATGGGATCTTAAAGGTCCTGTCCAACTCACTCATTTTTCAGATAAGGAAACTGAGGCTTGGAGAGGTTAATTGGTTACACAGAAGTAAAGATTATAAGATTTGCCCAAGGTTACACAGGAAGTAAATGACAGAGGCATAATTTGAATCCAGGTCCTCTGCCTCCACTATTCTTTCCATTGTACTCAAGTGCAGTGTTCTTTCTGGCATGCCATGCATATTCAGCCCTTTATGTTGTTAGGCAGGACTATCAGGATGAGTCCCTTGAACCACTTTCACCTCTATTAGCACATTCAATCTTCCTAACAGTCTTGTGAGTGAGGGAGGGCAGGGATTACTATTCCTGTTTTGAAGAAGAGGAAACTGAGGATCAGAGCTCAGCAAAATCTTTGAGACTGGGGTCTGTGTGTAGATGTGACTTTCTATTCTCAGAGCCCAACACGGGGTTTTGCCCATGGAAGGCACTTTGCCTGTCCCAGGATCAGTTAGAGCAACAATGAAGCTAATGCCTAACTTTACAGATGAGGAAACTGAGGCTCATGGAGCTTCCCCTCCCAAAAAAATCCTCCTTTAGACAACTGATGAAATAATATTAAAGTACAGGTTTGACCATATCACTTTCCTACTTAGAAAACTTCAGTGTCTGTTTATTGCTTCACCTCTAGGGAAAACAAAACAAAACAAAACAAAACAAAAACTAACTCTTTAGTTTGGCATTTAAAACCTTCTGCAACCTGGCTGAAGACTGCCTTTCCAGGCTTGTTTCACTTCATTCCTTTCCAAGCCCTCTATTCTGGCCAAAGTGGTTGTCTCTTAAATATTGCAGCTCTTGCCTCCACGAATTTTCACAAAAGTCGTCCTCTGTTGCTAGACTGAACTCCCTCCTCATCCGTACTTCTAGGAAGCTTTACCTTTCTTCAGGACTAAACTCAGCTGACACTTTCTTCTCCACCAAGTTGCTCCTCTTTCTCCTTGTCCTCGTTGGCCTTTGTTTTGCTAATTAGCCAGTGCTTTATTTGGAACACAATGACACCTCGTAAATCTAAGCATGGTGCCTGGCACATCGTTACTGTTGTTGTTTAGTCATTCATTCATGTCTGACTCTATGTGACCTCATGGACTCTATCCATGGAGTTTTCATGGCAAAGATACTGGAGTGATTTGCTATTTCCTTTTCCAGTGTGTCCCCATTTTACAGATGGGGACTGAAACAAATAGGGGTTAAGGGACTTGCCTAAGGCTAAATTTGAACTCAGATCTTCCTGACTAAGGCCTGGTGCTTGATGTACCACCTAGATACCCCTCAAAAAAAAAAACAAACAACCCAATTATTTCTACCTGGCATATATTAATAATTAATGAATCAAAATTAATTAATAAATAATATTAAGCACCACCTGGTACTTAATAAATACTTCTTCACATCCCCCCCTTGTCTGACACACATCCCCCCTCCTCCCCCCTCCCCTGCCACTGACATATGAATTTCTATCTGTAGAAGTAAGGCTAAGTGATCAATCAGCTCGATGGAATTGTTTACATGTTGTCTACTGTAAGCGCAACTCTCATTTTGGGAGACATTTTCCTAAGTAGAAGAAACATTTTTAAAAGCATGTTTTTATAGCTATCCTTTTTTTTTTTTGCTTGCATGTTAAGAATTAATAGTTTTCTTTGAATTATGGCTTCTTGTAGCCTTGTAAATTTGCTTGTCAAAAGTGCAACAGATTTGTTTTTATTTTCTCTGTCTACAAAAGATTCTCCTCCCAGGCTTGTGTCAAGGTCATTGTCAGGATATTTATTAGCATCCAAGCTGAGCAGACTACCCATCCTGAGATAACCGTCACCTCCTGGTGGCACTGATAGCACATCATCCTCAGGTTAATTATGGGAAGCAGTTCAATATAGGTTTTCTCTCAGACAACAGGTACTGGTGTTTGAGGATGCTGGGAGTCAAAGATCAATTATGACCGTAGAAAAGACAGTCCATAAGCTAGGCAAATGTGCCTTGGCCAACTAGCACTTAGAAGAAACTGTCTGTAAGCTCAGTCATACTTCTCCTGGCCAATTAACTCTTATAAACCTTTAAGGACACTTGAAGAGTAAGGGCCTCACCTATAGGGCCTAATGTCATAAGTGAGTTTTTTCACTAATTAAGTATGAGCAATCCACTTTCAAATCCTATTGCTGCTGTAGAATCATCGTGAGACCGATATCGTGAGAAACAGGTACTTGTCTTGGCATGGAAGAGCTTGGCATAAGGAAGTCTATCAGCCTGGAGAGTCACGCTGTTCCTGTGGAAGTGCTCCAAGGGGACATAGCAGCAATCTGCTCTCAGCATTCACTCTTCACCTGAGAGCTAACTACAACTCGTCTCTACAATAACTCATGCCCTTTAATAAATCTCACCAGAATATACATGGGTTGTGCGTTGGCTTTTGCTTTCACTTTTAGTTGCTTGAGTATAATGTTTACCATGTAATTCATTTAGAGGGCATTGGCTGTTAAATGTTGGAAACCAGGCGTGGGATCCTGATCACTTTTCTGGCCCTTAGAATTAGTTTCATAAATCTAGAACATCTCTAGGATCATCTTGCACTGTATTATTACTTTAATCCAGATCTTCGATTAGATCGGCATTGGGAGCTCCCCAGAAGGAAATTCAATCTGACTGTTCTCATCTTTGAGTCTTAGAGATTTACCTAGGGTCACACAACTGGGATGGATCAGAGGTGGTTCTTGAAACCAGGGCATTTTGACTATATGGCTTGCTCTCAGTACCTTATAATATAATGCCTTTCACTCTTTTATTATATTATTTATTGATATTTTCTGTTTCTTACATTATCAGAGATATGCCAACTATCCTTTCCTCTCCCCTTTCCAGAGAGCTACTCCATATAACAGACATATTTTTAGGGAGGAAAAAAAATAGCACAACTAATCAATACATTAAAATGTTCAAAAACATGTGCAAGTATAACACTTGTGGACCTCCCACCTCCATGAAGGGGTGGGTTAGGGGGGGTCCTTCCATCTTCATTTGAGTCCTGCTGGATCTTTATAATTTTGTTACATTTACTTGTCCTTTCCACTTACGTTGTTGTAGTTACTTGTGTATATTGCTTTTTTTTTTTTTTGGCTCAGCTGACTTTTCTCTACATTAGTTCATATAAATCTTTCCATGCTTTTCTGTTTGTGTTACACACATCATTTCTTACAGCACAGTATTATTCTATTACATTTGTGTACCACAATTTGTTTAGCTATTTCCCAATTGATGCGCATTTAGTTTGTTACCATTTCTTAGCTACCTCTCATTCATTTTCTCTCTGATTTCTCTCCCTCTCTTTCTCTCTGTTGTTTGATCTCTCTCTCCCTCCCTCTCTCTCATTGTGTCTCTATCTCTCCCTCCTTCCCTCCCCATTTCTCTTCCCATTTCTCTGAGTCTCAGTTTCTTTCCAAACTGTCCCCAGTTTAAAACTGCACTAGGACTTTCAGGACACTGTGTGTGTGTATCTATCTATACACACATATGTATTTATAAAAAAATCTTAGCTATATACATATACACTTTCTACTTGTCTGTACACACATACATATACGTATACACACATACAAATATATACACATACACCCTTGCCTGTACACCTTATGTTGTGTCTCCCACTTGAGGATATAAGCTCCTTGAGGGCAGAGATAGTTCCATTGTTGTCCTTTTTTATCCCCAGCACAGCACCCATGAACAAAGTAGGTGTTTAATACATTTGTTGAACTGAATATATTAAGATGGAAAATACTTTGAAATTATCTAGTGCTAACTGGGGCGTATTGGAAAATACACTAGAATTGGGAGCAGAAAATCTGGGTTTTAGTCCTGGTTTATCTGGTAATTACTGTAGTTGTGTCAACTCAGACAAAGCTATTTTCATATCTCTGAGCCTCATTTTCTCCATCTGTAAAATAGATTATACTCTATAGAATGAGACATAATCAGAAGACATGACCTTAGGGATAATAATGCTTATGCTACCTGTCACTATAGAAATATGAAACTTAGGATGCTTCTACCCATCTCTCAAGGCCTATCTCAAACCCACCTCCTCCAGGAACCTTTCCTTGACTATCTCATCCTTCATTAATCTCTTCTCATCTGAGATCCTTTCCTACCTATGTTGTGTACCAGTCCATTTGGTAACTAACCGTATACTGTTCTGTCTTGTTATTTAACCATTTTTATATGCAGGAGTCTTATCTCCTCAATGGTACTATAAGCTACTCAGCACAGGGACAATGCCATTATCTGCTTCTGTATCCACATACCCTGACCCATGAACTTCTGGCCCAATCATGGACACACAGTGGAGGCTATTGTGCATACTACTCATTTGCAAGTAATATATTTTTATCATTATCATTCCACATATTCCTTAAGGGTATGTCTTCTGAATATATCTCAAACTAATGTGTGTCCTCCACCCTTAGGCATTAAACATCGTATATATATCTACTCAGAAGCCTTTTGTGAAGTAAACAAAGAATAAATCATTCATTGTCATTCAGTTGTTTTTCAGTCATGTCTGACTCTCTGTGATCCCTTTTGGGGTTTTCTTGGCAATGATACTAGAGTGGTTTGCCATTTCCTTCTCCAGCTCATTTTATAGATAAGGATATTAAGGCAAACAGGTTTAAGTAATTTGCCCAGAGTCACACAGCTAGTAAGTGTTTAAGATCAGATTTGAACTCAGGTCTTCCTAATTTTAGCTTCTATTATTTATAGGTAGATAAAATTATATGCATCCAATAAATGTTTATCATGTTGAGAAGTAGGGGAAGACAGAGACAGTGTGGGACTGTGGAGTCAGGAGCCCTAGGTTTGAGCTGAAATGCTGACACTTACTGGCTATATAGCATCTTAGCTAAGTCACTTGTCTTTCTGAGCCTCAATTTCCCCATTTTTAAAACTCAAACTCCCACAAGCCGATAGATTGTGAGACAGATGATGAAATGGTGGCCTAGCAAAGATGAAGTGACTTGTCCAAGGCCATACAGTTAATATGCGGTATAGTCACAATTTTAACCTAGTTCACTATGCTTTTTTTTCAGCTTCTCACTATAATACTTATAGGATCCTTGATTATTAGTATGGACACTTCCTCTGTGACTCAGTAGATGGTGTGTGAGAGTTGTAGTGGCCAATAAATTTATCACCTTAGGCAGGAGTTCTTTACCTTGGGTTTCTGGAGTTTTTTAAAAAATATTTTGGATTTCAATATAATTTTATATAATATTTTATTTTTAAAACTACTTATAATAAAACATTTTATAATATGATTTTCCATTTTGATATATTTGATTTCCTTTGCAAAACTTTTTTTTTTTTTTTTGGTGAGGCGTTTGGGGTTAAGTGACTTGCCCAGGGTCATACAGCTAATAAGTGTCAAATGTTTGGTCTGAGGCTGGATTTGAACTCAGGTACTCCTGACTCCAAGGTCAGAGCTTTATTCACTGCCCCTAGCTATTTTTAAATACTATTTTTAAAGGCATTGTCTGAGTTGAGGTCCATAGGTTTCATCAGACTGCCAAAATGGTCCATGACCAAGAGAAAAATAAAGGGAGGGGGTTCAGAATTTCTGTCCTAGGGCCAATCTAATTAACCTATCAGAACTCACCTAGGCTGGTCCTTAGATGACAGAAACACGGCCTCTCCCTGGATGTGTGGCTTGAAGATTTTCAAGCTTGTTAAGCTCAACCATATCTTGCACCATCCTGATATAACCTTTAATGATCTACCTCTATCCATAATAAGGCATAAGAGAATTTAAGTTGGAAGTGTAAGATCATTTAACCTATAATAGTGGAGAGAGTTTATTCAGTGGAAGGGATCTGTGAGTTCAAAAAGTCCAAAGCTTTCATTTTAAGGATGAGGAAACTGAGGCCTAGAGACAGAGCAACAGCTGCCCCAAGATCACACAAGGAAGAAGGAGGGTTGGGATTCAAATCCAGGTCTTCTGACCCCACATCCAATGCTCTTTCTGTTATACTATGGATATGATTCTTATTCTCAGCCAGCAGCCTCTTCTCTGCTGTATTTTATTTTTTTCTCTCCCCCATGACTTTCCTGCCTGCATTCCTCCTGACAAGTCACATGGAGCTAGGATGGTATTTGCTATTTCATTATTGGGCAGCACAAAGCAAACAACTAAAAGAAAAGCCATGAATAAAACATGCAGGGATAGATTCACTCCTGGGCCCCTCCTTCCCAGTCCTGACCCAGCCCAGCCCTGTCCTTGGGTCCTCCTGCAGCCTGCAGACCTCCTTGCTTAATTCTATAGTCTTATTCCATGTACCCAGACTCTCTGTGTGGTATTTGATAACACTACCGGCCCTGGTCAGTGTTAAGAATCAGAGACGGGAGAGCTATTAGAGAACTTAGGGATCATTGAGACTAACCCCTGATTTTTACAAATAAGGAACTGAGGTTCAGAGAATTGTTGTGACTTGTCTCCCATACGTGACAAAAGGCCCATACGTGACAAAAGGCAGAGCCAGGATTCCCACAAACGTCCTCTGATTCTAAATGTTGCCTTCTTTTTAAAAATTATGATTACCCAAGTTCTACAGGGAAGCTAACCGAAGCCCGGAACAGGGAGGTGACCTAGTTAAGACAACACAGAGCATTTTTGGTAGAATTAATACAAGAATTCTGACCTTTTGAAACTACCCTGGGATCTTTCCACTAATCACTTCTGCCCTGACCCCTCAGAGATGCTGGGTCTGGTTGGTGGATTTTCTTGGGCCTCTCTCGCTTTTCGTTGTCTTTCTCTACCTCCCCTCCTCTCTTTCCTTTTGACATTCTATTCTTTGCTAAAACTGCTACTTCCCATGCCATATAGAAGGAATTTGGCCTTCCCTAAACTGGCTGGGCCCACCTTTAGCTGCACACCTGAGACAGAAGGCCCAGAGGCTTCAGCCTCCCTTGGAAAGGAAGATCCGTCTTTCTCAAACCCTAAAGCAGATTCCGCTCAGTTACCCACCTTTCCCCTTCGTGGGCGCTGGCCTAATCATAGGGCAGAGAAGATAGCTCCTCTATCAGTAAGGATGGTGAGGGGTAAACCTCCCTCTTTAGATTTCTCAGGGTATTTCATATGGATCTTTCTTTTGCATTTATCTCACTCTACCTTGTATGAAAATTCTTGTTTGTACCAATATTTTCCCCATTGATTGTAAACTCTACCAGAGCAGGGACTGAGCCTTATTTGTCATTTTTAGAATAGAGAAGCTGCTGAGTAGCTGAAAGGTCAGCCTTGCCTGGTCACCATGTGACTTTCTTCTTAGGTGTAGAGGGCAGAAGAACTGGGTTCAAATCCTTGCTCTATCACTACCACTATGATCCTAGGCAAGCCACTTAACTACTCTGCATTTCAGTTTCTGCAACTGCAAAATGAGAAGGTTGGGATGGCCTAGAAGATCCTTTGTAGCTCTAAATCTAGAATATATTTTTGTGCCCAGGGAATGTATATAAACTATGCCTAGGGCAGATGGCATGAAACGTCCTCAGTAAAGGGGAGGGTTGGAAGGCAGGAATCCTGGGCACAGTGTGAAGCCACTACTGTGGAGGCCCTCAGCACTAGGGAATCAGGGCAGGGTGGAGGAAGACTGCTCCAGCCCTCCATCTGGCAGCTTCCCATTTTAATGAACTATTCTTACAAAGTAAAAGTGTTGGATGTTGTTAAAGATCTCTGAATGTTGTTCCCTGGAACAAGGCCCCATTCACTCCACCCTGGTTATGGCTCAGTTTTTTGGGAGGCAATTGGGGTTAAGTGACTTGCCCAAGGTCACACAGCTAGGGTCTGAGGCCAGATTTGAACTCAAGTCCTCCTGACTCCAGGGCTAGTGCTCTATCCTCTGCACCACCTAGCTGCCTCTATGGCTCAGTTTTGAGAATTTTCCTCATCAATGAACTGAGCACAAGTCAGGGAAGCAGACAACCAGGCAATCTTGGGAAATGCTCATTGCTCACAGCCCTAACATCAATTAGGGGTTGTAACTACTTGGTATGGAGTAATTTACCTAAGCTCCTAGTACAACTGAATAAATAAATGAATCTGGAGTGATAGGGGCTGGGTTCAAATCATGGTTTGGCCTCCAAGGTCCAATCCAGCCCCAAGTCTGTGATCTGATTGTCCCAGAGATGCTTCCCACTATTCTTCTTTCCTTTTCACTAAATACATACACACACACAAACACACACACACACACACACACACACACACACACACAAATCCTTTTAACCCATGGACTGAAAAAAAGGCTGGTCCCAGGGTACCATTTATTTATGTAAATAAATTGCATTTATATATTCAAAATACATTGTAGATATTTAGAGCTACAAAGGACTTTCTAGGTCATCTATACCCCCATTTAAGCCAAGGGTTAAAAAGAGAGCTGTAGCTCATAGGAATCATAGGAATATATCTCTGGAGGACCTTAGAGGCCATAGAGCTCAGCCTTCCTTTTACAAATAAA
Organism: Vombatus ursinus; assembly: GCF_900497805.2. NCBI lineage: Eukaryota > Metazoa > Chordata > Mammalia > Diprotodontia > Vombatidae > Vombatus > Vombatus ursinus. The sequence goes on along the minus strand of NW_020954564.1, from coordinate 8,648,286 downwards.
GAATTGAGGCCTAGGAAGGCTAAATGACTTGTTTAAGGTCACATTGGGGCAGATAGGTGGCACAGTGGATAGAGCACTGGCCTAGAATCAGAAAGACCCAAGTTTAAATATGGCCTCAGACATTTACTAGCTATATGATCCTGGGCAAGCCACTTAATCCTGTTTGCCTCAGTTTCCTCCTCTGTAAAATGAGCCTGAGAAGAAAATGGCAAATCACTCCACTTTCTTTGCCAAGAAAACCTCAGATGGGGTCACAGAGAGTCAGACACAACTAAAAAACGACTGAACAAGGATCACATAGATAATAAATGGGAGAGCCAGGATTTGAACTCAGGTCTTCTGATTCCCAATTTCAGTGTTCTTCCCATAGTACAACAGTGCCTTTGTATAGAGTATGTAGTGTATTTTGTATAGTTCTTCTCCACCCCACCTATTAACCTCTGCAAAGAATTGTCCCTGCACTGGCTACTCTATATGTTTTTTCTTAGAAATGATTCTTAATTTACTCCTCATTAATTTGTGTTAAATTAGAGGAAAGGTGACCTGTGGTAGATAATTGTTCAGGACTGCGGCCTTCTTGCAAACCTTATTTAAAGGGCGCAAGTAAATTTAGAGGCAGTATGGTGCAGAAGGAAGCACCTGGTCCAATAGTTAGTGAACCTTGATTCTAGGACTGGCTCTGCAACTTATTTATGGTGTGACCTCAGTCAAGTCTTTTTTCCGCTCTTGTCCTCAGTTTCCTCATTTGTAAAATTAGGGTGTTTCTCAAACTTTCTTTTATGTGATTTGAAGGGTAGCTCTGCAAGAAAGTTTTAAAGGCAGTATTTCTCTCTTTAAAATGTTAAATATAAAATAATGTATTTATAAAATATTATGTAGTGTAATACAAAAGTAGGAAATTCAAATTAATTTTTAAATTTTCTCCCAAATTTCTGTGAATCATTTGCAATTTAAAAACTATTGATATCATTTTTAAATACCACCTTCACTTCTGATCACATCCCTTCCATCACCCTTAACCAGGAAACTATCCTTTGTAATAAAAAATAAAACAGAAAAAAAGGGGGGCAAAGCATGTTGGCAAACTAAACAACACTTCTGCAAAGAAAGGAAGGGGGAAGGCTTTTTCTCATCTCTTCTTTGGGGATAAGCTTTTCCAAACTCAATTTTATCTCTATTATTCTGTAATAATAATCCTAATGATAATAATAATAATAATAACTAGCATTTATAAAGCACTTTAAGATTTGCAAAGTGCTTTACAAAAATTACTCATTTCATCTTCACGATAATCCTGGGAGGTAGGTGCTATTATTATTCCCATTTTATAGAGGAGGAAACTGAGCCAGTCAGAAGTTAAGTGACTTACCCAGGACCACACAACTAGTAAATAGCTAAGGCTGCATTCAAACTCAAGTCCTTTACAAGCCCAATACTCTGTGCACTACACTACCTAGATACCCTATACCTCTGCACTTTCCAGACCAGTATTTATGGGTTTCATCAATGCATTTGAAGCCCCCAAACAATTTCACTGTCATATTAATTTGGAAAACACTGGACTAAGTAAAGATCTTTAGGGTCCCTTGCAACATTGACATTCTAGGATTCTGGTATTCACTAGGCCCATTGTAGACAGCGGGAACCTTAGGTTACAAACAGAAGGTAGCCCATATGGCAGATGCTCAGCTGTAAAACGTGCTGGAATCAAGGACATCTCACTATGGGAACAATACTATCATTTGGCATTGTTAAATACCACCAGGAATATGACGTTTCAGAGTGACTCCTTAACTCAGCACTGAGCATGATGACTTGAGCATTTGCATTAAATATTTAACGCACAGAGAAAAAGCAAACCACCATTTAATTAACTCATCCCATAAAATATGATCATTTTGCCAAATGAATGCTAATTCCTTAGCATTATTTATTGGTGGGTGCCTATAGTCTTGTGTTCTGTGGAATTTCCCATGGGCCTGCCTCAGACAGAAGGAGTCCACAGGCTATCTTTTCTGAATTCAGTCACACCTCATTTATCCGACATAGCTCATTTATCCGACATAGCTCGACCTCCTGGAATTTTAATGCCTACTTAAGTATAACCTTAAACCCTAAATGATAAAAATGATAGTTAAGACATTGGAAACTAAATAAGAAAAGCTTACAGGTCAAAGACGGGAGTGTAAAGTGGGCTAGATGGGACATTAAAACAGAGAAGGTTAGAGATGGCTATGACCTTAAAGACCATGTGGTTCTCAACCCCCTCATTTTACAGATTGAAAAATGGAGGCTCTGTCCTGAACCTCTACCCTCTTCCCTCTCTACACCCTCTCCCAGTGGTCTTATCAGCTGCCTATGGATTGAATTATCATCTCTAGGCAGATGACTCCCAAATTCACATTTCCAGCCCTAATCTCTTTTCTGAGTTTTAGTCCCATGCCATCAACTGCCTGATGGATCACCTCAATGTCCTATGCACTTGACTTAAGTCAAACTTAAACAGGTACAAAATGGAAGTTGAATTTCCCCAAACATATTGTACTTCTCTATTTATCTTGAAGGTGTTGCCATCTTTCTAGTCACCCAGGGTCACCTTCTTGGAGTCATCCTTGACTCTTTGCTCTCCTTCCTTCCTACATCCAATCAGTTGGCGAGTCTAGTCAATTCTACCTCCATCATCTTGCTCCCATTTTCCCCCTTCTCTCTCCTCACACAACCAATCCTCTAGTCCAGCCCTGCAGCGTCTTTCACTTGTATCATATTATGGTACCCTCTTAACTGGTCTTCTTCAGTTCATTTTACAGCTGCCAAAATAGTCTTCTGCAAGCTCAGTCCTACTTCATCTTCAGGGGCTTTCTCTTGCCTCTAAGATGAAATAAAAATTCCTTAATTTGGCATTTAAAGTCCTTCACAACCTGGTGCCAGCCCACCTTTCCAGATTTATTTCATATCATTTCCCCTTGTGCATTCTATATTCAAGTCAGATGGGCATGCTCGCTGCTCCTTAAACTCCTGCCTCCATGCCCTTTGTACATGCTGCTCTGGACACCTGGGTTTACTTCCTCATCATTTCCACTCTTAGAATACTTAGCTTCCTCAAGGACTCTGCCAGATACTTCCTTCTATAGGAAGCCCATCTTGATTACCTTAATCAGCAACGCTTCTTCCCTTCTCAAATTATATCATAACCATCTGTTTTAAAAATGTTGTACCCCTCTAACATAATATAATCTTCTTGAGAACAGGTACTGTTTTTTTTTTTCATTTTGTCTTTGCATCAGCAGTACCTAGCATAGGGCCTTGTACATTTAATAAATGAGTTTTGGATTGAAGTGATTTCCCCAAGGTCACACAGCTAGTTTGTGACATAAGCATCACTAGACCTTCCATTCTCTATAGGATTATAAATTTAAGGTCAGATGGGACCTCAGAAAGAATACAACTCCCTCATTTTACAAACAAGGCAATTGAGATTCAGGAATGTTAGGTGATTTGTCCAAGGTCACACAAATCATCAGAAATGAGATTTGAACTCAAGCCCTCTGGCTCTAGAGCAAGTACACTTTCAACCTTACCATGCTGCCTCCTGGACTCTGTTTATTGCACTACAGTAAGGAAGTCTTCATAGAGGAGGTAGAACTTAAGACAGGTAGGATTTGGACAGGCAGAGAGGAGAACAGGCCATGGGGAGCAGCAAAAGTAAAGGGGTGTCGGCAGGGACAACCATGATAAATTCAGAGGCTGGTGAGGCACACCGTGTCACCGGGGTGGAGGATGGGAGTTGAGGAGCAGCAGCAGACACCACTGGATGGGCAGTTCTCAACAACCAAGAAGATGGAAAGAAGTTTGATAAGTTAATTAGGAAATGGGGAGCCATTGTAGTTTCTTGAACAGGAGAGTGGTGATATGATCACAGTTTCATTTTGGGAAAGTTAATTTGGTGGCAAAGTATAGGATGGGTTAGAAGGAGGAGAGGAAGAAACCAAGGAGAGCTTGAGGTGATATAATAAAGTGGAAAGTATCCTGGACTTGGAATTTAACTGCTGGCTTCACTGGGCAAATCCTACCTGTACAACCACTGGCAAGTAATTGAACCTGTTGGAGAATTAGTTTCCTCATCTGCAAAATGGAGAGAAAATAATCTTACACTACACACTGCAAAGCAATGAGAGATTGCCCGAGATCTTGGGTTAGTAACCATAAATTGCTCTGCGACTACGTGTAACACTGTGGGGTGCTGTGCACCATGCCTTCTCCCATTGTCTAGCGAGCTGAGCACTCCCCCTCAGTTCTTATGTGCACTTCCCAACACCAGAGGGTGACGCTCTAGAACTACTTCTGAGCCCCCTCTCAGGCTCTCTAGCAGAGGCTAACATTCTCCACTCTACTGCTACCTCTTCTAGATGGTGGCCCTGATTCTCTTAGTCTAGGGAGTTTGGTCTGGGTTTATCCAATCAGATTCCTGGCTCAGTGTACACTCACTATTTAGGAGAACTGAGCCTCCCCTTTTCCTTTGGCTGTATTTCACCCAAGGTTATTAACAAAGCACAACTAGATACAGCCTTTTAATGGAAATACTAGAAATAAATAAAAGGTAAATCCATTAATGCACTGCACAAGGAGTCTCTCCCTCCCCATACTCAGGAATCTTCTCAGGCTAAGTATACTCTCACCTCCACTCCACCTTCTTTTTAGCAGGCAAATAAAAAAGTATACGAACTCAAAGAAATATTGTTCAGGTGCTCAGAGTCAAACCTCCTAACTCCTCATTTTGCAGGGAGGGAGAAGTATCAGCCGGTCATGGAGTCCCATAGAACATGGAGCCTGGCCCTAGAGCCCCTCACTGGATCCTGTGATTTACCTCCATGCAGATCCTTGCTCTTCTCACTGCTATAACAAAGGCTCCCATTTTCTGCCTATCAATCATTTTTGTGTGCTTAGTTTTTAAGAACGGTCAGTTCAGTGATGTCTGCTGCTATTCCGCAATTCACAACATCCAACCTTGGGGACTGCTAAAGCTGTCATTTACTTCTTACTGGGTTCCACATAATTCACTGTTTCAACCTCAACCTGGCTCCTGCCCAGAGAGGGCCACAACTTCATTATGATAATCTTACCAGAAAAAAATAGTTAGAGGCTAAATGACAGGCTGGCTCCATGCTGGTCACCATTTTTGTTTCGCTCTATCCACCTTCACAAAAGTTTGCAATGACCTGCATTTTGTGTCATTCCCTGTGCTTGACAAGGGTGACCATGGTTGAGAAAGTACCCCAGACCATGAATACTGGAGGAGCTGGACCCTCTGAATTTCTTTTTCTACCATTTCCAAGTAGCCTTCTCACACTGGAAGATCCCATCTCCTTTCCTTTTTCATCCTCCTCACCCCCAGCATATACACAATCCCTTCCTCAAATGAGCATCTTGTGGCTATCCTGCTTTCAAGTCAACAAAATTTTATTAAGTGCTCACTACGTGCTAAGTGCTGGGAATACAAATACAAGGCAAAAGAAAGACAGTCCCTGCCTTCAACATGTTTACATTCTGAAGGGGAAGGCAACACATGTGGTTTTTCATAGTTTGCATTTCTTTATTTGAGAAACAGGTCTTGAGACAGGTATTCTGATACCATATGAGGAAAGGGATACCTCAGTTACAGAGGTTAACCACACTCAAATCTTACCCAGAACTTTGATATACATCCTCTTTCATGCTCCTATACTTCCACACCTAGGTGGCACAATGGATAAAGACCCAGAACTGGAGTTGGGAAGGCCTGGATTCAAATCCAGCCTCAGACATTTACTAGTTGTGTGACCTTGGGCAAGTCACTTAACCTCTGCCTGCTTCAGTTTCCTCATCTGTAAAATCAGGATAATAATACCTACTTCCTAAGGTTGTTGTGAGGATCAAATTCGACAATATTTGTAAAGCACTTTGCAAACCCCAAAGTGTTATATAAATGCTAGCTGTAATTATAGCATTTTACTACTCTAACCTTAATTGTTACCCTTAGGCGTCCCAGCCCCCTTCTTATGTGTCTTTCTTGCTGCCACTGGGCCATACCTGTCCGGGATCTGGAGCTCTAACAAAGAATTTTTGCTCCTGGGACAAGCCCAGGGCAAGCAGCATGAAATACACTCACAGCTGAAGGGGGAAAAGGATAAGGCAGGATGCAGTTTCCTATTATTCTTATTAACTAGGTGGTAAGACTATTGAAGGACTAGAAATACAGTCATTACCCTCTAAATTTGGCTCCTTGGGACAATGTTCCAGTGGCCATGTCCTAGTTATGGCTCTGCCAGAATCATATGACTTAGATTAAGAAGTACTTTAGTGGTCTAATGGAACAAGAATATGATCCCAAGTTCTCTGACTTCAAATCCAGTGCTCTTTCCACTGTACACAAAGACCTCTCATTTCTTTGGCCAAGATCAGATTTTTTTTAAAAAAAAAGTCTTTTCTGGGACTTAAGGTAATACATGAAGATACATAAGGTAACACATGAACAACAAATATGTTGAGAGTGTAGCATCATTGTTTAATATTGTGAATCAAAGGATTAGAATTGTTTTAATTTGCCTTTTCCTACTTATTAGTGATTTGGGGCATTTTTTTCATATGGTTGTTCATAGTTTGCATTTCTTTATTTGAGAAACAGGCAATTTATATCCTTTGACCATTCATCTATTGGGGAATGGCTCCTGTCCTTATATATTTGAATTAATTATTTATATATCTTGGTTACTAGACCTTTATCAGAAAAAGTAGAATGTAAGCAAGGAAGGCAAGGATTATCTTTTTTTTTAATTGTATTATTGTAGCCCCAGAGCTTAGCACAATACCTACCATGTAGTAAGCATTTAATAAATGCTAATTGACTTGGCTGCATAACAAACCTCAAATGGATACATGACCTAAATATAAGAGATCATATCTTTTAAAAATTAGAGAAGAAAGGAAAGAGATATCTTTCACAACTATGGAAAGGAGAGAAATTCTTTGCTACAGAAAAAGGATAGAGACCAAGGTGGTATAGGGGAGATGTGCCCCTGAGGTGCTGGGAGGAAATATTTGTACTTCAGTTGCTATATTTTAGAAGTAAATATCCTTGTTAGTTGTTTAAATGAAGCTGAAGTGCTAGTCACTGAAGGCTGTTAGTGGGGATAACACACCTGGAGTTGATGGCATTAGGGAAAGAAAAAAGCCCAACCCTTTGGAGGTACCTGTGGAACACTTAGGGGAAGATGTAGCCAGATTCACTCTGGGAGAATGAGCCCAGAGAGATACTTGCTACATACTCAGAGTAACAAAACATTAAAAGACCCAGAGGAAGTGCATTAAGCAGGTCTTCTGTAGAGGATTTATGGAAAGAGATGGGCAAGAACTTCATAGGAAGAAAAGAGTTGCATCCTGCATCATCAACCAATCAACAAATATTTATTATTTCTGCTGTGTTTCAGGGGCTACACTCCTATTGGAGGGAATAACGCACTGATGACATAATGGGTCCATTAAAGCTTCAAAATATAGAATCATCAGATTAAAGAGTATGGGAATCTAATTTCAAGATATAAAAACAACAATAATAGTTAGCATTTATATAGTGCTTTAAGTTTTGCAAAGCACTTTATAAATACTGTCTCATTTTATCCTCACAACATCCCCAGGAAATAGGTGCTATTATTATGTCTATTTTCCAGATAAGGAAACTGAGGCAAACAGAGGTTAAGTGTCATGCAGCCAGTAAGTGTCTGAGGCTGGATTCGAACCCAGGTCTTCCTGACTCCAAGCTCAGTGCTCCAACCACTATGCTACCTAGCTGTCCTAATATGACCTAATATCCCTAATCTGATCTAAACTTCATTGAACTAATGAGCTCATCTCTCATTCCTTTCCAAGCCGCCAGCAAGTACTGCTCCACTCCTCTGGGACATAAAGAACTAGTTGCTGTCTTGAGAAGAGTAGTGGAAAGAGCAATTTTGGAGTCAGAGGACCCACTTTCAAATTCTGCCTCTGCTACTTACTACTTGTGTGATACCAAGTGAATCCTTTTATTTCCCTTGGTCTGTTAGTTTTCTTATGTACAAAATGAAAGGGCTAGATGAAATCTTTAAGGTTCCTTTAACTTTTAAATCACCTGATACCGTGCCCTACTTTTCTTCCATTTGGAAGTTGGTACCTCTTCCAACCCTATGCCTCCAACTCCTGAAGCTCTGGGTTGACTATAAGGGTAAGTTGGAGCCTCTCACACCTTGGAGATTGACAAATGCTACAAATCAGGGCTTGACCTTGTGTTATTGATTATCCAGATTTATGAAAGTAATGAAGGAAATTTAGTAATGCATATTAAATTAGAAACTGTGTCATGTATACAATTTCCCCCCAGAGAGTTGGTTGTTAAACATTTACCAGCATATCGCTGGTTCATTGGCATAATTCCTCCATGGCATTTCCTATATCCCTAGAGAAATAGACATATTGTAGCACACTTTCCCCCAATCAGGGAACATTTAGCCAAGGCCTCACAGCTTTACAACTCATGAAATAATAGACATGAAGTCCCTGTTCTCTGGTGCCAGAAGGATTACAGGGATTAGAGGCCAAATAACCAGGTTATGGGCAACAGAATTGGCAAACCTTCCTAAATCACTGGTTTCCTGGAGGTCGAATATAAGGTGGTCACTTGAGAAGGAACCCAAATGTTTATTTAGGACCCAATTTATCAATTAGTGATTACGTTCATTGTTAAGTTCTGATTGCCATGCCTGTCAATAGGGATGTCTCCATAGGTTCATCTAGATCAGGACAAACTAATTGGTACTAGAAAGTTCAGTGTTTGAAGATTGTATGATTAGGGAAATGTACAAATTCAATTTCTCTGAGCTAGATTCAATTCTAATCTAATCAGAGAGATAGAAAACTCCAGTGTAATAATGACAGAGAAAATGACTTTGTTTCAGGCCATTTAAATGTCTCTTACTGCAAACGCTTCCAATCTAGCCATTGCTGTTTGGAGACAGAGAGCCAGGCTCTTCAACAATGAATGGATAATATTTGGTGGGGGTTTCGTTATCTAATCTTGGTAAATTAACATCCTCCTTTTCAAGAGAGCCCATCTATGCAAAATGGGCACAAGAGACCTTTGAATAATACAACTGCATCACAGACTGAGCTGAACTTGGAACACAACCCAGAATGTCGTTAAAAGAGTGCATCTCACTGGGCCCAGGCTGCTTTTTGCTGATTTTCCCCTGATTTCAAATGCGTTGGCTCCCTCAGCTTGGGAGCTTTGAGGGGAGGCACCTGTTGCTTCTCCTCTGAGCCCTTCTAGGAGATTAGGGGGAAGAGGAAGAAATGAGAACAGAAATGTGTTTCTAGAACAAAATTCTCTTATAAAAAAGTTAAATTTTATTTTT
>NW_020954564.1:8566517-8638857 GCF_900497805.2 Vombatus ursinus | reverse complement strand
AATAAAAATAAAATTTAACTTTTTTATAAGAGAATTTTGTTCTAGAAACACATTTCTGTTCTCATTTCTTCCTCTTCCCCCTAATCTCCTGTACCATGTCCTTGTGCTAGTCACTGGGTGAGGGGTTGATGGTGGGTTTTTGAAAGACAATGGAAAGGGGTTTCAAAAAGGCACTGTGGGAGTTGCTGACCATATGAGAAGTACACTGCCACGTCAGGGAAGAGGTAAAGAGAATTCCCCAGCCCTTGTGTGTTTAAATAAGACTTTTGGTTGAAATGAGCAGTTCAGCAGTTTTCAGTTCTGCACAGCTACTTGACGGACTCATTTGTGGATTGCCTACCTAAAGAGTTGAAGATGTATTAATTAACCTAGAGGCATATCGGCCCTGGCTATTTCACTCTAAGAGTTATAACACTTTCCCGAGGCAGGAGCTGCAACACTTTTCTGAGGTAGGGAAAGTGTGCCATAGTGTGCTGGATAGTGGTGTGTGGTGGAGGGAACACAGGCAGTGGCTGTTGCAAGGAAAAGAAGCAGTTTCATAATCAGCTCCTGATGGCTAGAGACATTTGAGTTAGTAGCAATAGAGTGATAGAGGAGCTCGTGGATAAAGGAGAGGAAGTCTGATCTTTGGAGTCCAAATCCAATGATCTTTCCATTATACCACAGGGCCTCACATCGATTATTAAGCTGGAAGGAATCTTTAGAGACCATCTACACTAGCCACAGGGAGCTGCTGATAATTCAGTGAATAGAAGACTGGACTTGGAGTTAGCAAGACCAGAGTTCAAATCCAGCCTTAGATACTTACTAGCTGTGTGACCCTGGGCAAGTCACTTAACCTCTGTTTAAGTTTCCTTACCTGGAGAATAGGGAAAATAATAACACCTACCTCTCAAGGTTGTTGTGAGGGGCAAATGAAATAATATTTGTAAAAAGTGCTTAGCACAGTGCCTGAGACATTGTAGGTGCTATATAAATGCTAGTTCTCCGCCTTATCTAGCCCAATATTCTCATATTCTCTCTCTCTCTCTCTCTGTTTTTGGTCGTTCAGTTGTTTTCAGCTGAGTTCTACTCTTTGTGATCTCATTTGGGATTTTCTTGGCAAAGATACTGGAGTGGTTTGTCATTTCCTTTTCCAGCTCATTTTACAGATGAGGAAACTTTAGCAAACAAAGTTGTGACTTGTCCAGGGTCACACAGCTAGTAAATATCAAGGCTGGATTTGAACTCAGGTCTTCTTCAGTCTAGGCCAGCATTCTATCATGCACTGTGCCACCTCTTTTTACAGAGGAGAAAACTTGGTGGGGGTGGGTTGGAAAGAAATGACTTGCCCAAGATCGTACAACTAATTAGTAGAAGAGATGAGATTAGAATCCAGGTTTCCAGACTTCCAGTCTAGTTCAATTTCTACCGCTAATCCTTGATATCCACTCTCTGGGTTGCTAAAACACTGTGTCATTCAAGTTCTCTTCATAGCTCCCCAAATCCAGTCTTCCTCATGGGCGCCTATTATTGTGGAATTTAGAACTAGAAGCAACTTTGGAGATCACCAGGCCCAATTTCTTTTGCAAATGAGCAAAATAAGGCCACAGAGAAAGGGGATTATTCAGGGTCATAAAGCTAGTAAACTGCAAAATCAGGATTTATACCAGGGCTCTCTCACTCCATATCCAGTGCTCTCAACATAATACTGTGTTTTCACCCAGAATCACAGGGTATGAGTTGGAAAGGACTACAGCAGTCATACACCAAAGAAATCTTCACTTTAACATACCCAACAATTGGCCATCCCCCCTACTCTGCTCTCTTTGAATGACCTTTAAGAAAATGCAGACTTTCTCCTCGTGGGGAGCCCTTCCCTGAAACTTGACTCTTAGATGCCAATTCTCTGATCCAGCTCTGCCACCAAGATTCCCACCTTAGTTTCCTAATCCAACCTTGTTCACCTCCCATACACCACCCTTCTTCTACCTTGTTTCTGATCAAGAACAAAAGCTCCTAAATCTTCCTGAGACAGTGAGTGTATCCTGGTGCAGGACTCTCCTTCATGTCCCTAGTGGTGTTGAGCTTGTCTACCTTTGGGTAAGGTTCCTCTTTAGTTCTCCTTTGCCCTGGTCAGTCTTTCCTTGGTGTTTCCTTAGCATACACCTGGTTTTAGCTCACAATCAGTTAGGCAACACCTGTCCCTAGTTCTTAGTTTCCCCTGTGTGGTCACTTGTAGTAATTAACCAATGGGGACCCAAGTTAACCCCTTGTTTGCTTGGAGTATTCCCACACCACCATCCTGGTCTCTTTCTTCATTACTCCTCCCTGGGCTACAGTAATAGCCACCAAGAGTTTCTCTCCTAATCTAGACTCCTAAATGGGGTTATGTTCAGTCAGGCATGACTGAAATGACTAAATAACAATACTTGACTTCAAGTCCAGGGTCCTATCCTCTGTACCATGAAGCTGCTTCTTTCCAGTTGGTCAATTAGTCAATAAATGTTTATTAAGCACATATTGTGTGCCAGGCACTGTGCTAAGTGCTGGGGATACGAAGAAAACCAAAAGACAGCTCCTGCCCTCAAGGAGCTTACAATCTAATGGGGGTAGACAACACAGAAAAAAGAAGTTGAAAAGGCTCTTCTGGTGTGGGGGCTTGATGAAGAGCAGAGGAGTACGACTAGGTGGGAAATGATGGAATGGCTCCTCTGGGTGCCTTCTTTAAATAGAAGATCTGGGAGGAACTCTCTGATGTCCATCTTCCACCCTGGATGGAGGGTATCCACAGCAGTACTGATATGTTACAGTTACAGTTCCCAAGCTGGAAAGGGGAACGAGGTGGTACATGGGAGGTAGCAAGGTAAATAGCAAGAAATGGCGAGAATGGAATGTGAAGCTTGGTTGTATTGACTCTAGAGAGTGAACTATGCGACTCACTAATCAGAACAGTGTACATCCCCAGGCAGGAGATGATCTCTAAAATTCCTTCCAGTTCTAAATCCAGTGTGATCCTACTGTATGTAACTCCTCCACTCAAAATTCTTCAATGGCTCTCTCTTGCCTACTAGATAAAGCTTAAACTTCTTAACCTAGTCTAACACTGCCTAACCTGGTCCTCACTGCCTGAAAGCCAGGTATGTTATATCTCACCTCTCCCCCACGGTTCTCTGGGAGAGGTCTCCTAAGGTTCTCTTGAGGGTCTGGTCCCCCTTAAGGGGAATTGAGGAATGTCTAGGTTCCCTGCCAATGGTTCTATTTTCCACTGGTGATGGTGATAATGATGAAGTTTAGGGGGTGGGTTTCTTGCACTCTAGTTCCATTTAACAACTTAACAGTCATATTTGCTTTTACAAAGGAATAATTACCTCAAAAGCATATTAATAAATATAAAAATATATTCCACAACATATGGGATGTGTAATCACTCTTCCTCTCCCCCAATATCACCTCAGTCTCTGGGGAGGGAAAGGGGATTAGGTTTACAGCTGAGCTCAATACCTATATAGCATAGTCCCAAGTTCCAAGTACAAAGCTTCTCTTGGCTTATATCCCAGGCATCCTGGCTTCTCCAGGCTTCTCTGCCAGGTTGGCTACAAAATCCCACCTGTTATCCTGGCTTCAAGATTGCCATGGCTCAAACCTTCTGGTCCAATGCTGATTATCACTTGCACCTGCAACTGAGGACAAATGAAGCAAAACAGAAACAAACATCTGAGGTAAAAGAGAGCTATGGAGGGGGAAGGTATCTCTTCTTCCTGATTTGGATTATGGCACTCATGCTATGGGTAAACTATGTGTGCTCTTCAATCTTCTGGACTCAGTAGGATAGAGTCTTTAGGAAAGAGAGATTGTCCCAGGATGGTCAGCTTTATGGATGAAATTCATTCTAGCAATATAGTTGATCAAAGGAGGCTACTCCCACCCACATGGCAAGAGAATGCAGAGAAGTACAGTGCCTCCATGTTAGGTGATCTGGGTATACTTCAAGACCCGGTAACACCAGCATCCAAAGGCCTTCACAGCCTACCTTCAACACTTTCCCAACCTCATCTTATGTTTCTCTAAATTCCAGCTAAATTGATTTACTTGCTATTCCTTGACTATATCCCTCCCTCCTTTCCCTACCTATATTCCTTCATTCAGAGTTTTGCACCCTGATGCCTTTCTCCTTCACCTCCCCCTCAATTCCTATTGAATCCTTACCCACTGTTCAAAGCCCATCTCCGTGAAATCTTCCCTGATGAATCCCAAGCTAGAAGTGGTCCCTCCTGTTCTTCTAGTGGCACCATCATTCACTTAGTCTTCCACATTTGCAGCCTCTATCTTTGACTTCTCCCTCTCTCTTATCTTTCATAGCCAACGTTGCCAAATTCTATTAATTCCATCTCCAAAATGTCTCTCTTGTACTTATTCCTTCTGCTCTACTATTGTAATGCTAGTACAGTCCTTCATTACCATCTACCTAGACTATTTCAATAGTCCCCACCTCCATTCTTTCCCCCCTAACCCATTTTTTTATTCTATGGCCAGAATAATCTTTCCTATTGATAGATCTGGTTACTTCTCTCCTTTTGTCCAAAGATCATCAGAGGCTCCTATTGCTTCCTGAATGAAGTTCAAAATCTCTGCCTGGCATTCAAGGCCCTCCACAATATGGCATCCCCCTCCTTTTCCAATATTCTCCTATATAACCACTCCATTCTACCTATTCTATATTCCAGATAAACCAGACAACTCTGTTTCCTGAAAACATGCTGCTCACTCTCCCTCTGTGTCTATGCTTTGCACTTTTCCCTATATCTGGAGTGTATTCCTTCTCATCACCTGTTGAATTCCTGCCTACCTTGCAAAGTCTAACTCAAAAGTCCTTCTTCCAGTAAGCTTTTCTTGATCCTTATCCACCTTTCTATATCCCAAATGAAAATGAACTATGTTTTTGTATCTCTTGAATGAACAAATCATGTAATATTATGTCATTTCCTTCCTGTGTTTGTATTTTATTCTTGAATAAACTTTAAGCTCCATAAAGGCAGGGACTTTGTATTATCTAAATTTCATATCTTCCCTAGTGCCTTACAATGTTCTGCACACAGTAGGCATTTAATAAATGTTGTGGCTCTGTCTATTATTATCTGTGTGACCTTGGGCTAGTTATTTTACCTGTCTGGGCCTTAGTTTTCTCAAAAGAAAAGGGAATCAATAAAACATGAAAAATGACACAGATAAAAACAAAAGAAAAAAACATTCAGCAAAAGGACAAAGATTGGCAGGGCAATCTTGTTACTACTCTGTAAAATGTAACATACACTTAAAAACCTGTATGTAAAGAAGTTCAAGGTTTCATATATAGTCCTTTTTGTTTTCATGTCCATTGATGATTATCAAGTTCATAATAAAAAAACAAAAATAAAAAAATAAAAGAGGGGGAGTTGGGCTCACTAGTTAACATCTAAAGACCCTTCTAGGTCTAAATCTATGATCCTATGAAACCCCTGTATTATCATCCCAAAACAATCCCTGTAACTCCCACATCCATGCCTTTGCACACACTTTTCTTCATGTCTAGAACAGCATTTTTGTCCCTTTTTATTTTGATTGTTGAATTTTTACCTGTCTTTTGAAGTACAGTTAAAATGTTGACTTTTACATGAAGCTTTCCCCAATTACCTCAGTTAATAATGACCTTTCCCTTGACACTTCAGATGGCATTTTGTTTTCTACCTTTCCAATGTAATTGTTGTGTATTACATGGTTTCTAGCTCTTGATGTTGGATTTTTGTGTCCTTATTAGACAGTAAGTTCCATGAAGGTGGAGATTACGTCTTAGTTAAATTTTGTGTATCCCTTAGCGTCAAGCTCTGTGCTCTGCACACAATAGATGCTTAAGAAGAGTTAAACCGAACTGAATATGCTTTCATACTCTACTTTGAATTATATTTATTTTTGTTTCATTTCCCCTACCAAACTGTAAGCTCTAAGAAAACAGGAATTCAGGGTAAATCTCTCCACCTGCTTTGCTTCCCCCACCCCCATCTAGAATGGTGTGTTGCACATAGAAAAGAAATAATTGACATGTGGTTCTTTCGGGTTTATAAAGTGCTTTGCATATATTGTCCCATTTAACTGTCTCTAAATCCCTGTGAGATAAGAACTATAGGGATTTTTATTTCCATTTTACAGATTAGAAAAACTGAGGCTCAGAAAGGAAGTGTCAGAGGTAGCTGATTCCAACTCTAGTTCTCTTTTTACCAGACCATGCTTTCTATTAAGTGATAGTGCTCAATAAATACTTCAATACTCCTTGGATCTGTGACCACACTGGTGTGGGAATCCTCTTCAGGGATCCAGAACACAGCAGGACCAGGTTTGCTCATCTTGTACCACTGTGGTCCATATCATCTCATGAGTTCCCTACAGGAAGTCCACTCAATGTGCTGAGTACCTTCTTTGAGTTGAGTTCTCCTGACATTTCAAAATGCCAGTGATACCCATCAGCTGACCATCAGTTCTCCTTGGCCCTTGCCACATGACCAGCTCATTTTCCTTTTCAATTATGCATTTGATGCAATTTTCTAGATTCCATGTTTGTGCTGCATAGTGCTCATATCCACCATGTGCTTCTCCATTGCCCTTTAGGTGACCCTTAACTTCAATTTTTCAGAGACTGTAGTATTCTATGACACAGTCATGCAATATCACAAGGAATATTGGTATGAAAAAAGACGGATCTTTTTCAGGGATAAGTTTGCAATTTCACAATCAGTCAACAAACATTTATTGAGCATTCACCACGTGCTAGGCACTCTTCTAAGGGATAAAAGTGCAGAGGGAAAAAATATTCCTCAAGGGGCTTACATTCTAAGGGAGATATATATACAAGATATATGCAGAATGAAAGGAAGGTGATCTTAGAGAGGAAGGCATTAATTGTTGAGGGAATCTAGAATCTGGAAAGACTATCTGAAGTACATGGTGTCTAAGCTGAGTACTGAAAGAGGTGAAGATGAGGAGAGACATTATCCCAGGTGTGGGGGAAAAACTCATGTAAAGACATGGAAGATGTAGCATTCTGTGTGAGGACAGACAAGTTGTCTAATTTGTAATACAATAGTGTGTGTGTAAGAACTCTGAAAAAGATAGGAAGAAGACAAGTTGTGAAGAGCTTTAAATGTCAAATGGAAGAATTTATATTTGATCCTAAAGCTGGCTTGCTCTTTTGTTCCTGCTTAGTTCTGGGTCCAACTCTTTTATTTGCAGTATTTATTCAAGATATATATATATATATATATGAATTTATGTGTATATATGTCTATGTATTCACACATATACATATGTACATGTATATGTATATGTATCTATAGATGTGGTATATTTATACCACATGTGGTATATTTATACCCTATTCGGTTGCTGCCTAAATATATAAAGACAGCTGGCTCATGTGTGTCATTGATAGATATGATCTGGGATCTGGTCCACCCTCTCTAAGAGAGATTTTGATTTATACCTTTAAGGGAGTGGAAGGAGGGCCATGACTGGGTGCTTGCTCCTTCCCTCCTGTATTTCCAAGAGGGGTTTTGGACTAGAATTATATCTGCCCACCATACCTCAAATATTGATGGTCTAAGGGGCATAATACTTTGGGGCCCAAGATAAATGCCACTTTCCCTAATTGCTTTCAAGACCAATATTTAGCTTAATGTTGCCAGTTTAGTTCCCTCCTACCAAATACTATTTACAAAAATAACCATCATAATAGAGAATAGCAAGAAAACCTATTTTTTCCAAACAAAACAGTAAACATAAGTCAAGAAAATTATACAGATTAGAATAGAACAAGTAATATATAATAGTAAGTGGAGTCGTTGGCTCAGAACACGATAAAACACCTCAGCTCAACCAAGGAAGGAGGGAACGATCTTACCAAGGAGAGTCTGCTTTCTTTAGTAAAAGTCAAGAAATGTGACTCCGAGGATTCTAGTAGCCAATTAAAAACTAGCGCTTGTTTCTCTCCACCAGTTCTTTCAAAATCCTTTCTAAAGGATCCTGCAACAATCTCTCCCAGTGTGCGCTTGGCATTCTCTCAGCTTGTTAGGAATCACGTCTCTCTCTCAGTTCTCAGCACACAAAAAAGACCCCAAGTTTGAGCTGAAGTGGAGTCACATTCATATATGTACTCATGGATGAGCTCTATAGGTGGTCAATTCAACTTCACATTGGAGTCTAGATAATAGGCCTTTTTAATAGGCCTTTCCTGTTTGTATAGATGGGCCAGATTCTTTTGAGTTATAATGACACTCAGGAAGATCTACAATGGATCTAGGGCTTGACGTAATCAGTGTAATCTTGTCTGAAAAAAAAGAGCAACTGGAGGACTTTACCTACTATAGGGAATTCCTCTTTGTGTTGGATTTGGATTTGAACTCTGATTTGGATTTCGGACTCTGTGTTGGATATCTCCCAGGAGTACATTTCATGAGCATTCATCTCCCTACTCTATGACTTACCTGATAGGATGGATCAGAGGGTCCCGAAAGGCTATCTCTATGAAAGGGATTTTGTAAAAATTTGACCTATGTACGAAGGAACCTTTAAGGTGGAATTTTGCTCTACTGAATCAAATGCTTTTATGTTATAGTCAACAAACAATAATCACAGAGAGATTCTATGCATCTTTACATCAATTGTGTGATGGTAAAGATGTGGTCTACAGTGGATTATGCAAAAGTCTCCCTGTTCCCTTCTAATGTCTTGTCAAGGATGCTCTTAAAGCATGTATAGATTATTTGCATAAAAATTTTATATAGATGGGAAAGTAGGTATGTAGGTCACTAGTTTTTGAAGTTCTTTTTGGGAGATATTAAGATCTGGTTTTTCCCATACCTTCAGTATCTTTCCTTTCTTCAGATATTTTGAGAATTGATCCCTGAATATCCTCAAAATTTGGTGTCCTCCAGCATAGACACCCTCTAAATTTGTTGTTGTTCAGTTGTTTTTCAGTCATGTCTGACTCTTTGTGACCCCATTTGGGATTTTCTTGGCAAACATACTGGAGTGGTTTGCTACTTCCTTCTCTAGCTCATTTCACAAATGAGAAAACTGAGGCAAACAGGGTTAAGTGACTTGCCCATGGTCACACAGCTGTTAAGAGTCTGAGGCCTGATTTGAACTCTGGAAGATGAGTCTTTCTAATACCAGGCACAGCACTCTATCCTTTGAACCACCTAGGTGTCCATGTGGCATATTTATACCATATGTGATTGCTGCCTAAATGTATAAAGACAGCTGTCTCATGTGTGTCATTCCTCTGAATAGGCTTGATCTAGTCCAGTTGTTTTTCCTGTCTTTGCCTCTTTTGGTGTTCTTTCTACTACTTCTATAAGCACATCTTAATAGAAAATAAGTGATTGTTCAATAGAATGGAATTGAAAGTTTATTAGTGTGATTAACTTAACCCAAAGATCCCATTGCTAGACACATAATCCCCAAAGGGCAAAGGGCAGTCCCATATATACCACAATATTCATAGCAGCATTTTTTGTGGTGGCAAAGATCTGGACACAAAATAGAAGCGCATTGATTGGGGGATGGGTAAGTAAGCTTTTGTACCTGGATTTAATGAAATATTACTGTGATGTAAGAAGCAGTTGTAACATCTCCTCTGGGTTTAATCCCACCAACTTATAGTTGCACTAGAAGGTTAGGACTTTAGAGGGGTGAATGCTGCTTTGGGTTCTATGGAACTTGTGGGTGATTACTCTTGACCCTGTAGCTCATGAACTCCTATGTTCTTTGTTTTTCATATTTATTCTTTCTTGTTTTAGATGAAAGGGCTTGGGGATGGCTAGAATCTTGTGAGCTTCAAAAGTTTGGTAAAGTAATCTACCAGGAGGTCTGAGAGCAGAAGTCTGCTGTGAGGAATGAAAAGTCTAAGAGAGATGGTCTGAGGGGGTTGAATTCTTTGGGCAGGGTCAGAAATGCTCTTGAGAAGCTGGACTTTGAATGAGGAAATAGAAAGGAAAAAACCCTGAATCCCTCCCCCCTGGTATTAATTGGTTATTAATAATTATTTCTCTCATCATGCTAGGTTTTGTGGCTAATTAGGATAGCATCAAGGTCTTAAAGAACAACTATTGGGACCCAGCTCAGCAGTAGCTGAGACATGGACTCATCCAGAGGCTGTGCTACATAAGGATATGAACATGGTAGGACCAAAGCAAGATAAAAAAGGGCATTAAGTGTGAGGCCACTCTTCCCAGGCACCAAGGTATTATAGGGGAGAGTGCACCCTTCGATGCTACGGGAACATTTTTATACTACTGTCCTTACTATAACTCCACAGTAAAGAACTCTTTATAAAAACTGATTAATGAATTAATGTTCTTTCAGTGGAACTGGGGCACTAATCACTGGCTACTAAGAGGGTCTGCTCCTTCCAGATTAATTTTCTTTTGACTAGGTTGGCCATTCTTTGTTTCATTTCTTACCTAGACTTAATCACTGGATGGACATTGCCTCAGCCAAACTGAGACCTGGGAAAGACCATAGCTTAAAAAAGCCAAGGTCTTCCACTGCATCTGGGGCCATCTCCAATCATCCTGATCTATATCGTACCACTGGACCCAGATGGCTTTGGAGGAGAAAGGAAGGCTGGTGACTTTGCATAGCCCTCTCTCACTTAAATCCAATTCACTTGCAAGTCATGGCATCAGCTTCTTAATATCATGGTCCTCTTCAAAAATGAAAGAAAAACAACAACAGGAACATACTAGGATGGCGGCTTGAACTGATAGCATTAGAGAAAGACACCCTCAGCCACTCAGAAGTACCTATAGAGTGCTGTGGGTGAGATGTGGCTAGCCTATGTCTGAAAGAGTGAGTCCAGAGCCATTGATAGACAAACAATAAAGAAATTGTCATTTGAATGTAATATTCCAGTAACAGAAGTATAGCCTCATACAGCTTAAAAATTAACTATGTATAAGAGGATTTGTATAATCTCCTCAGTTACCTCATCTAAAAACTATCTTCAGTTTATCAAGGTCATAAGAGGCAGCAAGGAACTAGCTATAGAATAGGTACAACCAAAGTGAGACAGGCTGTGGACCCAGGAGAATTCACATGGGAATGGAAAATGTTGCCAACTTTTCATTATCTGAATATCTATGTGTAGCATGCTGTTGTTCAGTCATTCAGTCATGTTTGACTCTTTGTGACCCCATGGACCATAGCACACCAATTGTGTCCATGGGGTTTTCTTGGCAAAGATAATGGAGTGGTTTGCCATTTCCTTCTCCAGTGGATTAAGTCAAACAGAGGTCAAGTGACTTGTTCAGAATCACACAACTAGTAAGTGTCTGAGGCCAGATTTAAACTCAGGTACTCCTGATTCCAGGGCTGGTGCTCTGTCTACTGAGCCACCTGTCTGCCTCTCAACGTCTTTTCCAATAAACCATTCAAAATTCTTGGGACCATTGTCCTGTGCAAAGCATAATTAGAAAACTATGGTGCTGCTCTGAATAGTTTGATGTCTATGGGACCTTTCATTTTATATTTGACCTTTTAGGGGTATATGCCTAGTAGTGGGGTCAAATAGTTTAGATATTTTTGTCTTAGTGACACATTTTCAATTCCATTATGTTTAAACATTTACTAGGCATTTACTATTTTTTAAGACATGCTTAGGGGGCAGCTAGGTGGTGCAGTGGCTAGAATGCCATTCCTGGAGTCAGGAAGACCTAAGTTCAAATCTGGTCTCAGACACTTACCAGCTATGTGACCCTGGGCAAGTCACTTAACCCTGATTGCCTCCTCCTCTCCCCTCAAAAAAGATATTACTTAGAGAGGAAGCAAAAACGGTACTGAAGAAAACAAAGGTGGGGAATGCAGTGTGGCACAGTGGATAGAGGACTGGTCTTGAAGTCAAGAAGACTTGAGTTCAAGTCCGGCCTCCGCCCCATACTGGCTGTGTGACTCTGGGCAAATCACTAAGCTCTCAGTGGCCCAGGCAAATCTTGAAGACTATAAGCTTCGGTGAAGGTGACAATCTGCACCGACTGCAGAGATTCCTCACTGGGCCTCCTCACATCTATAATATCTTAGGTCAGGCAAAAAAAATAATCTGATACTTAACAACAAACAAAACCTCCCAACTCACGAAGATAATAACAAAACAACCAAATTGGTCTTATCATTCTAAAGTGAACCAGAAATGATTTGGGGGTATTATCTGCTCTTTGGGGTGATTCATGCCCTAGCTCCCCAGAGGTTCAGTAGGTGAATGATATTATCCACAAGTTAAGAAACTACTTCTATTATGATGTCCTAGTAAGCTGGGAACAGATGGGGGTGGGGCAGGATGGAAGGATTTGGAGAGTTCTCTCTAAAACTGAAGTTGGGGGGCCAGGGTGGCTGGCAGATTTCTGGGTGCTTCGGATATCCCTTTCTTAGATTCATAGCACTGGAAGGGGTCAGAGTTCATCTAGTTCACTTTCCTGTCCTTGGGGAGCAGCTCATTTCCCACAGAACTTGAGTCCACTCCCTTCCTCTGGAGTAGAAGAATCCTGCCCGACCCCTGGGGCCCACTCTTGCTTTTTCAGAGGGGGATAGAAAGGTAGGAGGCACGTACCTTGCCATACTTAACTCCTTGGCAAGATATTTTAGGCACGTATGGCTCAGACAGCAATCATAACTGTGGTGAGAAATTCTCTTTGGGGGTGGCTGACATTGGCTGACTCATTCTGCAGGCTGAGCAATTTAATACATGGGCAAAATGTGCAAATGTGCCTATTTCCTAAAACTTCTATTAGAGACCGCATCAAAAATACTCAGTGCCAGGATATCAATGACAAGCAAGAGCACTTCTAGGCTGCCATAGGGCAGAAGGATCAGACTTGTTCTGATAGGCCCCAGAGGGCAGCTAGGAATGATGGGAAAAAACCATAATGAGGCAGATTTTGTCTAAACAGAAAGAAGTGGCTAGCAACCAGAGCTATTCAAAAATGGAATGGAATACCCCGTAAGGTAGTGCTCTCGTCATCATTGGGGGTATTCAAGTAGAGGCTGGATGTCCATCTTCCAGTGGATTGTATGGGAACATGCTTCAGGTATGAGTTGTGCTAAATTCTCTGCTAGAACTCAAGATTCTCTTCTAATTGTAGGATTCTAGATTAATCAACAAGCATTTTAAAAGTATTTATTATGTTCTGAGCCCTGGAGTAGGTGCTGCTGAATGCAAATGCAAAGAATGAAACTGTCCACACACTCAGAGCTTGCATTCTCACATCATTTTGCTCATTCTGTTGTCAGAGCTGGCATACTTTAAAATGAAGACAAATGCCTTGAAAATGCACATGTAGCACTCCTATCCTTTGGAGTCCTGGGGATATGGTATTTAGTTCAGACACATTTTAGGAAAGACATTGATAAAACTGAAGTGTGTGTAAAGAAGGACAGCAAGGATGGTGGAGACACTGGTGGCCATGCCCTAGGAGGATTGGTTGAAGAAATTGGGAATATTTATTCTGGAGAAGAAAAGATTGAAGGGAGACATGACAGCTATGGAGAAAAGAGATTATCCTTTTTTGATTTCACTGGCTATCCCCCCAGGTCTGGAATCTGCTCCCTCCTCATCTCAGCCTTCTGTCTTTACTGGTTTTCTTCAAGTTACAGCCAAAGTTCTACCTTCTGCAAGAAGCCTTTCTTAGTCTTCTTTAATCTTAATTCCTTCTCTCTGAGAACACCCCTGACAGATCCTATTTGTTTCTTGTTTGTACATAGTTATTTGCATGTTGTCTCTCTCATGAGACTGTGAGCTCGTTGAGAACAGAGGCTGGGTTTTCTTTTTTTTTTTTGTATTCTCAGAATTTAGCACAGTGCCTGGAGCATAGAAAGTACATAAAAGTGCTAACTGACTGATGGATTGATATAATGAGAAGTTTCCTGACAATTAGAACTATTCTCCCCCCAAAATGGGCTTCCTTAGGAGGTAGTGAGTTTCACATCATTGGAAGCCTTCAGTTAGAATCTGGATGACCACTTGGTAGGGCTGTTGGAGAAGGGATTCTTAGATTCCCATTCCTATTGGTAGAATTAGATTCCTTTCCCCTCTTAACTCAGAGATTCTGATATAGAGGAAATCTCTGTTTATATGAGTTGGACTAGATCACCTTAGAAGTCTCTTTCAGTGTGTAATTCTGTGACTCAGATAGTGACTTTCTTTAAGGAGCTCTTAATACACACCTTGGTCAATATTGGAGAAATCACAGCAGAGAGAAACTTTATGAAGGTAAGAAAAAAGGGAGATGTCTCCAATCACCTCTTATTCCTGACTCACCATGGACGTACTGGCTTAAGAATTTAAAGAAGCACTGTTTTGGAGTCAGAGGACTTGGGTTAGAATTCCCTCTTTGTGACAATGGACAAGTCACTTAGTTTCTCTGAGCCTCAGTTTCCCCCTTCACTATGAGAGAATTGGGATAATTCAGGGGTGGGGAGCCTGCAGCCTTGAGGCCACATGTGGCCTTCTAGGTGCTTGGGTGCGGCCTTTTGACTGAGTCCAAGTTTTACAGAACAAATCCTTTTATTAAGGGGACTTGTTCTATGAAGTTTGGATTCAGTCAAAGGGCTGCATTTGAGGACCTAGAAGGTCACATATGGCCTTAAGGCTGCAGGTTCCTCACCTCTAGGCTAGATGAGCTCTAAAGCCCCTTCTAGCTCTAAATCCTATGATCATGTGAACATTACCTTATCCTTCCTTTCTGCACCCCTGGGATCATCTATAACCCCACAGAACAGAGTGAGACACCTCAGGTATATTAAGAGGAATGAGACTAGACAGAGTTCCCATTCATGAACTTGTAGTCATGGTTACTTAGCTGGACAGTCTATATTTCTCTTCTCACTGAGCCTTCCCAAGTGTGAGAGAGTACCCTGTGGCTCAACTTCAGGCCTTGGGGAGTCTTTGGAGGGCATCTGATTTGGCATTCATAAATTAAAATGAAAAATAAAAGAATCACAGGATTTTAGAATTGGAGCGGTCAATCTGTTGTCAGCATTTGGGGGATAATTTGTTGTTAAAATCAAAGCTTAATTAGTGGCCAGAGTTAGGAGTTCAGTGTGGGACCAGTGTTAGGGGTTCAGTCTGGGGCCAGGGTCAGGGCTCAGCCCATGGATAGGGTCAGGGTTCAATGGAAGGTCAGTATTAGGTACTCTAGCTGAATAGGGATTAGGGGGTAGCAGGATAGGGACTAGTAAATGGCTAAAGTTAAGTCAGGGGCTTGGACTAGGCTTTCATCTGGAGCTGGAAACAGAACCATGTTAGCCCATGACCTTGGCAGCTCAGATATTTTCCATTTCCTTCCATTTGAAAATTTTTGTTTTGTTTTTAGCCAGTGCTAAGGGATACTGAAAGGTCATTTAAAGCCACCAGCCTAGCCCATGAATCTTCAAAGTGAAATCCACCAACTTGGGAGGGGCAGATAAAGGGGGTGGGGATGGGAATTGCCCCCCCCCCAAAAAAGTATAACACCAGCATAGGAAAACTTTCTAACCACGTGTAGTAATTTACTTTAATAAACATTAACATCACATAATGACAGCAAAACAACCATTTCTACAGAGAAGACACACTCATTGCTGGCCTTCTCTTCAATTTAATGACCTATAAATGATAACAGATAATTTGCAAATTGGAGATAATCAACTCTACCCAATTCCATTCAATTATTTGTTAATAAACATGAGACCCACTGCTGGAGTTTGGGGCTTCTATGTTATAAAGGAGAGCTTGGAGGCTGAATGGAGCTGGGAATCCCTACCTGGAAAGTCACTGAATATTTATAAAGAATTTCATTACACCCCTTGCCAGTCTCAGGCTCAAGGTTTACACGGCTCTCATTTGCATTGTGAGCTTTTTTTCCCCTAATAGTAATTATCTGTAAAAGGTCAAATATTTGCTTTATCTATATAATTCAATTTTCAAAATGCCTTTGGGATTCAAATTAACTCCCTTCTAATATCTTCATTGAAAAAGAAGATTAATTATGCTTACAAGAAACCTAATTTGGCTTATCAGACCTTTAATGTTGCAGGGATCGCTAATGCATTTAAATTTAGGATTAGGCGGTCGATCTGGTTCCATTATTTGGGTGACTTTAATATTTGTCATTATTTTTATGCATATCATTTTCCCCCCACATGGTGAAATTAAAATGTCGGTTCTGAAGGAAATAAACATTATGTATTGACATTGGTAATTATGTTTTGGTATTTAAGAATGCATAAAAATCTTTGCACAGAGACTCCAATATAAATTCAAAGCTAATGTCCTGAGAGTTGAAGCGGAACGCTAAGACCCCCAACTCAACAAATTAGCGATGCCTGGTCCCTCTAGGCAGGAAGCTCTGGTGGAGCTAGAGAAATGAAGTGGGCAGCCCAACCAGCAATGCAATTACCCATGTCACTCAGGCATGGATGAAGGCACTAGTGGGTCCTTCTACTGGGATCCCTGTTGCAGTGATGCAGCCATTGCTATGCTTTTAACATGTTCCCAATGCTACCATTAGAGTCTGGCATTAACAGTGAGACCAAACTAATAAGAACATAGAATATTAGAATAGGAAAGGACTTTACAACACAGAATATATGAACATATTATATAGAGTGAGAGAGTTGGAACTTTAGAAAGAGAATGCTAGAAATGGAAGGGTCATTAGAATATAGAGTATTCGAATACAGAACATAGAGTGTGAGAGATGGAGGGAACCTTAGAACATAGGCTTTTAGCATATAGACCATAGAAAGACATTGGAACAAAGAATGTTAACATTGGGAATGAACTTAAGGATCATATCTTCCATATTCTCTCCCAATTTTGAAACTTTTTTCATAGTATCTTTGCTGTGTGGTTATGGAAGGCTTTGTTTGAACACTTCCAGTGATGGGGAGCTCACTATCTCATTATGGAACATATTTCATGGTTGGGAAGTTCTGGATATTAGAAAGTTCATCCTTGCTCGAAGAGTATTGGATTTGACTCTTGGCTTTGATTGAGGTCTTATATGAGGGCATGGGGAGGGTAGTGACTGGGACTTCATTTCTTTCCCTTAGTTTTTCTAATTCTTGGTCTGTGAATTCTCTTTTCATTGGCACAAAAGTTCAAAAAAGAGAAATGGCATCAGATGGGGCCAGTCAAAAGGGGAACCCTTATTTATATCTGAGGCTCCCTCCTGACCCAATGGGCTAAGGTACAACTTCTCTCTGTTTTATCTTCCCACATCAAAATGGTACCTAAAAATGATCATATTATACTTTTCCAAAGGATGGTCATCAGTCCTTATCAGAATTTAGATTCGCAAGGCACCAAATACAGCAAAAATTTTTATTTGACACTAAGGACACTGAGAAAACTGTGAGCCTATAGTCAAGAAACACTTTTCCTTTTCTGATGGGTCTTCATTTTCCCTGGGGACCTACATATACTATTCTCCAGATTTATAGGACTATCTTTGGTGGCACAAGGGAAAATAACTAGGGATTCTTTGGGAAGTCAAGAGATACTACCTTTTTCTACTGGGCTAATCTTTGTCTGAGACTTGTGTAGTCCAAGTGATATATAATACTGCCCTGAATGGGGCCTCAATGAGAGGAATGTCTAGATTGGTTCTATATTAGAGTCCTATGATACTTTGCTCCTTGGTTAGTATTTTTTGGCAATCTCTGTGCCATTATTCACTGTGATAACTCCTTACCATACTGCTCTCTCTCTCTTCCATCAATATCCTGTCATTTCACTTTCATTGTCATCTGTCCCAAGGTGGTATCATAGTCTATCTCACTGATGTCCACTTCTCTTGAATATATGCACTGCCGTGTCTCCTGGTTACTTGCTATCATGCCTATTCTCACAAATAACACTATCTCCCCTCTTCACCAAGAGGTGGCACCAGCTTTCTAATAGCTGGACTCTCGTGAGATTATACTATGGAAGAATTTTACAGTCATGATGTAACCCTTTCAGAATGAGAGAGTAAGGACCAAAATGATTTTGGGCTATTTGAAACTTTCTAGTTCTTTCAGGTAAGCACATGGTTGGAAGTCCTCTGGACTATTTAAGACTTTCTGCTATTTATTTCATACAATCTCACAGCCCCACCCTTCCTTTAGTCACCTTTGGGAACCTCTTCAATTTCCCTGCTTGATCAAAAGGTCCCATTTTCTACTCCTACCCAAGTTAGAGTGAATGAGTCCTGGGCATGTCTTCTCTTCCCCCGTGTCTGGGCTGTATAATTCTCATTAGGCTAGCATTTCTCAGTGAATCTTTTGGGGAATCTGTATGGCACTCAAACTCCCTTTTCCTCTATCTTTCCCTTTCTTCTTCCATAGCAGTCCAGACAGATCATATAAATCACTCCTGTGTTTCTCTGAAGTTGGAGAAAGCAATATAGAGAAACTAGGAGGAGAAGCAGAGTTAGCTGTCCCATTTCTGCCAATATCCTTGAGCAAATCATTTAATCTCTTTTGATCCTTAGTTTCTTCATCTGTCAAAAGGGGTAGTGGTGGTGAACTAGGCTTTCTGTTAGGCCCCTTCTCATCTTAAAAAATTCTGTCATTTCTCATGGAAACTATCCATATCCCATTAAGCTGCAATACCACATGCATCAACCACTGTATTGATGAGTAAAAAGGCTAGGGCTCATGGAGGCAGCATGGTGTGACAGGAGGTGCATTGGAATTGAAGGCATAGGTTCTAGGTTTGAATTTTGGCTCTGCTTCTTCAATTCAGTTCAACAAACATTTATTAAATTGGTCAAGTCCACAAATATTTATTAAGTGCCTATATCATATGCCAGGCACTGTGCTAAGCCCTAGGGATACCAAGAAAATAAAAAATAGTCCTTGCCCTCAAGGAACTTATAATCTAATGGGGAGGCAATGAGCAAATAACTCTGAGTCTCTTCCTCATCTTTAATGTCTTCATCTAGAGACCTTCCTGTTTGTCAATGTCCCCTCTGACTATATGGCACCCAGACTTAAGCACAGCACTCCAGATTTGGTTTAACTAGAACATTGTACATTGAGCACATTGAGGCCATTTTCTCCCTTGTTCTAGACACTATTTTTTTAATGAATGTAGCCCAAGAATGCATTAGCCTAAGATCAGCCACTCTGTACTGTTCAAGCAAAGTTGTCAAGTTTCTTACAAGACCTTAGGAATACAAAGACAAAAACAAGACAGTCTTCGCTGTCAAGGTACTTATTCAGCTGTACGTAATCAATCAAGAAGCATTATTAAGTGCCTACTATATGCCATGCCCCATCCTAGCTGCTGAAAGTAAATATATACAAGATAATTTTAAGAGGGAGAGAATGCTAATCACTACCTATAGGACCTTAACCATTTGTTAATGTTAACCTTAAGGTTATCAAATGGGCTTCAGTTTCCATATTTGCAAAATGAGGGAGTTGTACGAGATGACAAACAATGTGACATAGTGGAAAGAGTGTTGGATTCAAATTCTAATTTTTCCCATTAACTTTTTGTGTGTGTGCCTTTTTTTTGTATCCCCAGTGCCTAGCACAGGGTTTGGCACATAATAGCCAATTTTAACATATGTTTGTTGACTTGACTGACTTCCTGTGTGACCTTGGCCACATCCTTGGACCTCTGTGGGTTCCATTGTCCCTCATCCAAAAAATGAGAAGATTAGACTACTAAATTCCCTTCCTGTTCTAAATCTATGATTCTAAGATTTCTAAGGCCTCTTCCTGCTCCATATTCTTGTATGCTAAATGAATAGGGTCCATTCCCATAGAGCTTGTGGAAACCACATGGCCTGGGGGGCAGGAGTGGGCCATTCTTCCAGTTTTAACTGAGAACCAGACATCAAGGGGAAATTGACGCTGCACAGCGGACCAGGAGCCTGGTATTAAGGAAAATTAAATTAACCCCCAGCAATCACTCCATATTACGGAAACAGTTAGATCCTAATAAATTGGAAATGATAACGGCAGCCAAAGCTGTCCATTTCCCGAATGTTCACTTTACTGCTTGAGCTCAAGCTCTCTTTTTTTTTCTCTCCCTCCCTCCCTCCCTCTCATTCTCTCTCTCCAGTTTGTTGCTTCCTTAGTTTTTATTAGCACATTTCAGTGGAGTAGATTTGCTGGGAAGTGATAAAAGCCGACTATAATCAGAGAGCTTTATGTTATCTGCAGCAAACAATGGTAAATGCCACCTGAGTAGGCTCCCTGTTCGATGCCTTCATTATTTGTGATTAGTCTAACACTGGGCCAGATAGCAACAGACTCCAGTCTTGCTTGATAGGAGACCTTACAGGTCTGGGAGTCCGGTCTATTGTGTTATTCTCAAAGCAAGAGAGAATAATCTGTCCACTATCAGATCAGTTTGTGGAGGGCTGGAAGTGTGTGTGTGTGTGTGTGTGTGTGTGTGTGTGTGTGTGTGTGTGTGTTGGGGGGGAAGATGAGGGTGGGGGAGAGAGCTGCCTGGCCAGTTCTCTGATGGTCCTCCCTCCCTGCTAGCCTGCTTCATCACTACTCCCATCCCAAAGTGTTTATGATGTTTCTGTCACAGGGATGAGGAGGACATTGTTGTTGGGAGAGACAGAGAATATTAGAACTTGGGAGGGATCTTAGAACACAGAATGTGAAAATTAGAAGTGTCCATGAAGAGGGAGTTAGTTACCCAGGCTACACTCTGCCCTGGTTAAATCACATCTGGAATTTCTGTGTTTAATTCTGTTAATTTAATTAGCTGCATTTTTTGGGAGAATATTGACAAGCTGAAGGGTGGTCAAAGGAGGTTAGCACTGGGGAGGCAACTAGTTGGTACAGTAGACAGAGCATCAGGCCTGGAGTGAGGAAGACCTGAGTTTAAATCCAGCCTCAGACATTTACTAGTTGTATGATGCTGGGCAAGTCACTTAACCCTGTTTGCCTCAGTTTCCTCATCTGTAAAATGAGCTGGAGAAGGAAAGAGCAAACCACTCCTATATCTTTACCAAGAAAATCCCAAATAGGCTCATGAAGGGTTAGATACTACTCAAAAACAATAATAACAATAATAACAACAAAGGTCCTTGACATAATGCTTAGAGAAGAAAAGAATTGGGTTTATGCATATGTGTATGTGTGGGAACATGATACCTGTCTTTGAAGAATTTGAAGAGAAAAATTACTTATTCTGTCTGGCTGCAGAAACTAGAATTAGAAATAATATGTAGAAGTGGAAAAGGGGTAGATTTTAGCTTTATATACAGAAAAAAGTAGCAATTAGAACTTTCTAAAATTGAAATAAGCTGCCTTGGGAGATAGTGGTTTCCCCCTCCTATCATCTGGTCTTTTTTTCTCCCCTATCTTCTGGTCTTTAAGGGGAAACATAGCACTGGTCGAATATTTAGAGGAGATTCCTATTCAGGATGATCCCTGGAAGTTTTCTCCCCAATACTGAGATATCTTGATTCTTTGAAGTTAGAACATAGAATGTTAGAGTTGGGAGAGTCCTTAGAACATAAAATGTTCTATTAAGGATTTTGGAACACAGAATGTTAGAGCTAGAATGAATGAATGAATGAAATGGTGCCTGCCAATCTGTGTGAATACACACTACCATTGGGGGTACTTGCTCTTCTTGCCATCTTCCTCCTTCCTTCCCCCAGCTGGGGCTGCCTAAAACCCATCTTGGTTGTTTGCTCACATGGCTTAGATGAGATGAGAGTCATCAATTCTATTCCTTCCCTTGAGTTTGAGGACCATGAGGCCTTGCCATTTGCCTTACTGCTTCATCTTGTTATCATTTGCCCTGCCTCTTCAATACTGTCATCTGACCTGTTAATGTAACCTATAGACCTTAGGCCTTGCCATCTGCACCTGTAATGCACCCTTAGGACTTATGGTCTTTTCTACCCATTCTGTAGCTGAACTTTCTTTTATGTGCTGTCTTCCCCAATTAAAGGGAGACCTCCTTGACAGCAGGGCCTGTTTCAATTTTTATATTAATATTCTCAGTACTTAGCACATGTAGGACTTGGCACATAGTAAAAGCTTAATTTTTTAATTTGTTCATTAATAATAAATATTTATTAATCATTTATTCTGTGCCAAGCACTGCGCTAACTACTGGAGATACAAATACCAAAGCAAAAATAGTCATTTTCCATAAGGAGCTTACATTCTAGTAGAAAGGAAGACAAATCAAGGGAGTGGTGGCCAGGAGGGCCAGTTTGGTATTACGAATATGGTAGCAAAGTTGATTTGATCCTGGCACCAAAACTGGAGGGGATGGGGCTGTGAAAAGGATAAGCTCTTGTCAGCAAGGAGCTAATGGTTACCAAGGCTGTCAAGAAGATGACTGGGGGGGTGGGGTGGGGCAGCTAGGTGGCACAGTGGATAGAGCACCGGCCCTGAAGTCAGGAGGACCTGAGTTCAAATCTGGCCTCAGACCAAACACTTGACACTTACTAGCTGTGTGATCCTGGGCAAGTCACTTAACCCCAACTGCCTAAAAAAAAAAAAAAAAGATGACTGGGGAATAGGAAGAGAAATATAGTTGGGGTCTTCAATTAGTGATGCAGGAGAGGCAATCACCAATGGCGACAGAAGGACACCAGGGTGGAAATTCCAGGGCATCATCTTTGGTGTGGCTTAGTTCCAAGGGCACTGGATTTAAGGTCAGGAGAACTGGGCTCAAATTCTCCTACTCCAGTGAGAGCAACCTTTCTAGGCCTCTCTAAGCTTCCTCTGTAAAATGAGATTGGACTTGATCTCCAAGGTCCCTTCCAGTTCCAAATCTATGATCCTCTGACCTTACTTCCTCTACCTCTGGGGACTTACAGAAAGAAATACATTATAGAACAGGTAGGAGATATGGCCTTGATGGAAATGTTGTCACTAATGTGGGATCAAGGTGAGTGGGGATGGGTATTGTAGTGGTGGCCTTAATCCCACTCTGTTCTTCCTAATTAAATAGGAAATTAGACTAGATAATTTCTAAGGTCCCTTTGAGATATATGATCTTGCTACAAGGAGTGAGCTAATATAGGAGGAATTTGGGCCAGAAGAATTTTTGATTTTAGCAGTCATCAAGTTTAATCTCCCAATCCACAAAGTATTGCTTTGGGGTATCTTCTCTGTTTCCCTCTTAACTTGCCCGGCCTTCCCTCATTTCTTTTTTTTTTTGTGTGTGTGTGTGTGTATGTATTTTTTTATTTTTTTTATTTTTAGGCAATCGGGGTTAAGTGACTTGCCCAAGGTCACACAGCTAGTAAGTGTCAAGTGTTTGGTCAGACGCCAGATTTGAACTCAGGTCCTCCTGACTTCAGGGCCTGTTTTCTATCTACTGCACCACCTAGCTGCCCCCTCCCTCATTTCTTCCACAGTCTCTCATTCTCTTCTTCCTTTTCCCTCTGGGGCTCAAGAAGGGGATGGATTGAAGGCCATCAGGATTGATATAGACTTGAGGGATTAGGGAGATCACTAGCAATAGGCCATGTAATCAGTGTTGATGCGTACCTAGTGATAATAATTCAGTTTTCCATGTTCTTATAAAACTCTTTCCTCACAATAGGCCTGTGAGGTACATAGCACAAGAAGGGCCATAGGGTTTAGAGCAGAAGAGAGCTTGTAGGGCATTTTGGACTGAATGCTTTCCAAACTTGTCCTTTTTTTGATCAGGAAATATTGTCAGAGAGGTGAAGTAATTTGTCCAAGGTCACACACCTAGTAAGTAATAGTCAGGATTTAAGCTCAGATCCTATAGCTCCAAGTCTAATACTTACTAGAGGATCATGGGAGACACATGCCTCTCAGGGTGGTGAAGTATGGTTAGGGTCTAGGGAGTTCTCCGGGTCTCAGTTTCATAATTTGGTTAAATCCTATCTATGTAGAATAGTCGTTAGGATGACTAGAAGTGGCAATAATTTGAGTGGTATCATGTCCAGCAGCAAAAGCAGCACCCCTTGTCCTTATGTCACCTCTCCATGGAAACGTCCATCTTCATGAAAGCCAAAAATTCTCTCAGATGCCCCTCAGTTGGGTTGTTGAGTTGGGTGGGGTGGAGAGGGAATTGGGACAGAGATGAGGGGCAGAGGATCTCATACCATAACAGACCTTATCTGCTCCCCACTTGGATTTTGAGGAGAAACATCCCCAGAGGGCAGGGAAAGATCATTTATGGTGGAGCTCAGACATCTGCAGTGTAGTCTCTCAGTCTTTGGAAGAGCACTGTGTTTTGAATCACAATTCACAGGCTCTATTCCTCACTCTCCCACTTAGGAGCTATATCACCTTGGATAAGTTATTTACTCTCTCTCAGGCTGTTTCCTTCTCTGTAAAATGGGAATCACCATACTCACCCTCCCTATCTCACAGGGTTGTTGTGATGATCAAAACAGATAACAATCTATGTAAAGGTCATTGTAACCACAAAGGCTCTGTTTTTAGCCATAATAGTCATAAATGCCAGCTATCACTTTTGCCTTTCCACATTTCCCTTTGTGATCACCAGTCCCGTCCTTAGTTTTTGGAGTACTTAGCAAAGGGATGCTCCAGGTGGGAAGGAGACAGCATTCACAACTCAGTCCCAGCCCTTTGGGGGCATTTCAGGACCCTCAGGCTGGCCCCAGTGAGTGTGGAATAATGCTGCATTGGGCCATATGGTGAATGACTCATCCTCGTCATTAGCTATGCAATGTGAGGAGCTACATGGGATGTGCCATATGTCAGAGAGTTCCTTGTATGGTTATATTTGCAGTGAGACTAGTTTTGGGGCTGGGAGTGGCATACAATCACGGTGGTATTGCCCCGGTTTGGAAACAAGAGGAATGTGTATCTCCCCCTCGATTAATAACACTTCACATTTATGTGGTGCTTTAAATTTCCAAAGCACTTCTCTTCTTAATGAGGATATATCTGATAGCTCAATGAGAATCCTGGGCTAGAAATCCAGAAGCTTGGGCTCACATGCTGGCAATGCCAATAACTAGGTATGTGACCTTGGCAAGTCAATTTTCTTTTTTTGGATCTCAGTCTCCTTATCTTTAAAATGGGGCTATAGAATTGGACTAAATGCTTTCCAACAGTTTTTTTTTTAACAGCTCTTAGACCCAAATGATAGGGGATAATGGATTGAAGGCAGCATAGAGGGAGGTCTTTAGTGGAAGACCCCAGAGGTCTGACTCTTCAATAAGGGTTTTTGCCTCTGTACTATTTAATATTGTTTTATCACTGATATGGGCCTGTTTGTCAGATATGCAAATGGTACAATCCTAGGAGGGAGAGCGTCAGTGACAGAGTCAGAATCCAAAAAGATCTCAACAGGTTAGAATGAAGGGCTGAATTGAATAAGATGAAAATGAGTAGAGAAAAACACAGTTCTACACTTGGTCTCAAATAATCAGCTTCTCAAGTACAGAAGAGGGAAGGCATGATTAGATAATATTTCTTGTGAAAAGATCTTCAAGTTTTAGTTGAGCTCAGGAGATTGTAAACTCAATGTGGGTCAAAAGGATGACACAGCAGCCTAAAATACTATCCCTAGACTGCGCTGAGAGGCACAGATTTAGAATGGGGGGAATGATGTTTCCATTGTACTCTTCCCCAGTTACACTCTATCAGATTCAATTCTGGAGCCTCAGTTTCCTCATCTGCAAAGACAGAGACAATAATAACATCTACCTCATAGGGTTCTTATGAGGACCAAACAAATCAGTAGTCTAACCTCAATGTTGTATATAAAATTGAGGTGTAAATATTCTAGGTGCCATATTTTAGATAGGACAAGACCAAAAGATAAGTAAATACAAGGCAATTTGAAGAGGGAGAGAGCACTTAGTGGTAGGGAAATGAAGGAAGGCTTTGTGGAAGAGGTGGTACCTGAACTGAGTCTTGAAGAAAGATAAGGATTCTCAGAGATGAAGATGAAGAGGGATGGGGGAAATTTTTATATTACCTCCTTACAGAGTTGTTATGAGAAATGTACTTTGTAAACCAGAAAGAACTACAGAAATGTGATTTACTATTAACACTAATTATTGGGGATCCCGATTTTTCAATCAATGAGCAATCCTTATTGAGTATCTGTTCTGAGATAAGTAATGATGATGAATAATGAGTACAAGGAAGTACAAGACTTGACCACTGCCCTCAAGGTGCTCACAGTCTAATTAGAGAAAAAATTCACACACACATGAAAACATAGCTCACACCATTCACTTAATTGCCAAATAAAGTGGTACAGTCAAGAACTGCTAGAATGATATTAGGGAAAGCAAAGATCATTTTGGGCTAAAACAATGTGGGTAGGCATCAAGGAAGATATGGGGTTTGAGTTGGGTAAGTACCAGATTGACGGTGAGTATTGCAGGCAGGGGAATGGTTTGAGCAAAGGTGTGGTGGGGAAGAATGTTGCTAGGGTTACTTGAGATCCAGTGAGCCATTTTGACTGCAGTGGATATATGTTGGGACATAACAGGAGATAATACCGGAGTAGTAATTAGAGCCCATGATGTAGAAGGCCAAGGAATTCAGGCATACAGAAATCACTTGTAAACAAATAGCTGACATTAGGAAAGACTGGAACTATAAACAGGGGGACTAGGGACAGAGGGCATCTTGCACTTCTTGCGGGACTCCTGGCAATCTAGTACATCCGTCAGTTCTTTTAGCTTCCCACGGAAGCTGTCCGTTTTAATTTTTAGGTTTTCTATTCCTGCAGCTTTCCTTCATCATCTCTGCCAGCATGGCATATTGGTATACTGGAAAGCCTGCTAGACTAGAAAGTCTGAAGACTTATGTTTGGATTTTAACGGCTATGCACTAGAATGGTAATCAAAGTGGGAGTTATTATTATTATGTTGGTGTGAAATAAGCCAGGGATGCCACGAGTTTTTTTATGCCTAACCTAACTCCTGCTGGGTGTGGCCCACCTCTCCTGCCCTTCACCCCTTCTCCTGTATGGTGAGCCTGAGTATACACGCTCTTTCTGTGCCCTCATATTTGCCACCCTGTCCTGAGGGGTTGGTCCTAGCCAGAATTGCTTGTTTCTCATCCCGTGTCCCATCCCTTGATGCAGATGAGACTTCAAATGTGGGGAGCCAAGAAGGCCATTGGTTTGAGTTACACAAGCAGCTAAGTCTCAAATAACCTGCCCATGACAACATTTTATTGAGGAAATCTAATAATGCATGTGAACATGTGTATATCCATATTCATATAAAGTGGTACACATGCATGTTCTCCCATGATTAAATACATAGGTATCATCATAATAGCTGGCATCTCCATAGTACTTTAGGATTTGGAAAAGTGGTTCACATGTTAACCTAATTTGATCTTCATGGCACCCCTGGAAGGTAGGTGCTGCTATTATCTTCATTTTACAGATAATAAAATTGAGACAGAGAGGTTAAGTGGTTTACCTAAGTCACCTAGAAGTCAGGATTTAAACTCAGGACTTTCTAATTCCAGGACCATACGCAAGTGAATATGCATAGGCATAAAAACACAGTGCAAACATACAAAGACATAAAGGCACAGACATGCATAAATACACAGTCCCACATGTAGATACACACAGACACATACACAAATGTTCATATATACTCATGCATGCAGATGCAAAAATCACACAGCTGTGCATACCTGTGTGTACATATATATGTATATATATATACTCACAAGCAAATACAGATTTACATGCGTATGCATATATACATAGGTGCCCACATGCACACACATAGTGCTCTCCAGCATGCCTAGATACACAGAGACAGTTATACACACTTATGCGCTTGCACACACATTTTGTTTTCTAAAACAATCTAAATTGGCCCAGGGGAGGGGAGAAGGAAAAGCTCATGGGGGTGGGGTTTTAAAGGTTACAGGCAGAAAGCTATTGTTATAATGGTCCCATTACTGTAACAAAAACCATCTGTCAAACTCGAAAATCCTCTGAGGCTTGTACTGTGGCACCTAGACAGTGTGTCCTCACCCGGCCCTGCATCATTCTTCCTCTGGCTGACATTTCAATACCAGCAAGTCTCAAGCCAACTTCTTATCACCCATTTAAAAACCAGGTTTAGGGAGGCAGAGGCTATATTAGAAATGTGAAATTTCTATACAACATTGCTGGTGGCACAGATGATCAATTGGACTTAAGGTCAAGGGCACAAAACATGCCCATGTGACACCACGTGTACATACCTGCCCACCCCCTTCGGTGGTATCCAAACGTGGACTGATGGAGCTCTCTCTGGGGAGTCTGAAGATGGGGATAGTATAGTTTAGTTTTCAATGCACATGCAGTGTGACAACCAACAAATCATTTTGTTTTTCTGGTTCTCGGTTTCTTTATCTGGAGAAATGAATTCTTGTTTTAAGAAAACTTGCTTTCTTTAAAACTAAAATTTCAAACTCATAGCACTGGCAAATCAGGCAGCTAATTTGTGTTACAGAAGTTACTCCTTTGGTTGTGCTGTTTCCTCTCCTTTGAAACAATTAATTGATCAATCAGTAAGTATCTATTAAGTGCCTACAATGTACCAGGCACTGTCTAGATGTAGGAGATACGAAGATAAAAATGAAATACTCCAGACTCTCAAGAAGTCTACATTTTATTAGGGTAGAATTTGGAGAATGTTAAATGGTAGCATCTACTGGTGAGGCATGATATTGCAACTCAGCTCTATGAGACAGTTAATAACCAAACAAAAGGATGAGAACTGCATTACATGGGTATTGATTATCTGGTCTCCAGATATGGGAGAAATAAATTTTGTTTCAGAAAATGGAGAAATGTAAGATGATAAAGAAAGATCCTGGAGACTAGCAAATACCACATAGCCAGTGTTGTCATACGCTACATGCCATAGGCTTGGCCAACAAGTTAATCCTATCACCATCAAAAGCTTTCAGCTCAATCTATTGAGTCAGATTTCTGTAGGAATATATCTTTGATTTTAGAAAGAAACTTAATGAGATAACCAGACTCACTTTACATAAATTCACTTTCTGGCAACATGCTGGAATGTATTTATTTGTTAAAATTGGGAATACAGGTGTACAGGTTCAAGGTCTTTGGGAAGGAAATTGATTTGTAATTTAAAGGTTAAAGGAATTTTGAGAAACTTCCTGCCACTCCTTCGGGTATTTTTACTGTAGTCAGAGTCATGAGATCTCTGTCTCACTGAAATACATTTGTTCAGGTGAATCAGATTAATATGATCACTGACTGTATGTAGCCTTGAAGGGGGAAAGTCACCATGAGACAACAGGCAGCCTGAGGAGTATTGTGAAAGGGGAGCAGCCCTTGCCTTGGTGAGGGAAATATGATGGGTTATATGCTTCTCCACTGGCTGCCTCACTACCTATTGATGTAGAAGAAGAAGGGGAAGGTGGTGTATAATGTGCAGGGCCTATTCATTATCTATTGATGATTCTGCTTTGGTTTATATGCTTCCCCCCCCCCCACCCCTTCCAGCCATCATGTCAACTATATTTCTTTCCCCACTCTTTCTCTTCTCCCTACTTCTGGCCTCTTCTATCTAGGTCTCCTTTGACTTCTCTTTGTGTGTAGGGTCAATGCCATTTTCCTATGTTGGGGACATGAAAATAGATATCAACTCCAAGTAACTTAGAGAGTTATAGAATATTAGAGTTGAGAAAGGCTTTGAAGCTAGAAAGTTACAAAATAGAATATTGAATATGAGAACTATAAGGAACCTCAGAGCATAGAATGCTAGAATGTTCAGTTGAATAGTTGAACTAGAAGGGACATTCAAGGTCATTAGGTCCAGCCTCTTCGTTTTACAGATGAAGGAACTGAGGCCTACAGAGGCAAAGTAAATTACTGATTAGTGACAAAGCCAGGTTTCATGCCTCCTGGTATAGGACGCTACACTAGACTGCATCCCGTTTTACAATGAATCTAGCCCAGGAGTGAATTCCTGTTGGGGCTTCCCATTCACCTCCATGTGACCTTGAGAAGAGGTTCATGCCAGCAATGGGCTCTTCCCTCTGATTCCATGATGGTCTCTGTGCAATATATGCACAGGCCACCACTGAGGCTGGTCTAGGATTACTCAAAACCTAAACCAGGGTGATATTACTTGTGCCAGGGTGGCAAATTGAAAGTAGTCCTCCAGCAGACAGTTTTAGCATATAGTTAGTGAAAATGATTTATTAAAACAAGGAGTTCTAAGAGGGTAAGCTGGGGAGAGTATTTCTCCCGACTGTCTCGTGGCCATGGGGTGATGTCTTCCTTTCCGCCCTCCCCAGTGAACGTTGCTTCATGCCTCCACCGAGGGTACAGTTTATGGTATTTGCCTCATATCCCCTATCCCAAGAAGTAAGCCTCAGTGAGAGCCTCCTCCTCTGCCCACCTTTGTATGACCTTGGGAAGGATGCCAAGTGCCCTAGGATGGGGCTTAGTTAAGTCTGATAGGACCTATTTCAGGGAACTCTATTGGCAACCAGGGACTTGTCCTTCTTACTCTTCTGGTCTGAGAGAGGGGTAAGAGAAACCTGGAAACCACCTCACCCCAAGGAGGCCAAAGGAGAAGGGTGAGGGTGCCGGGGTGGAGCGGACACGTTCTTTCTGTCTGCCACTGGAGGTCAGTGTAACATTAGAGTTGGCCAGGCTCGCTCTGCTCCCCTCCCTGGCCAATGCCGCAGCTCCAATTGCTCCAGGGGGCTGCTCCGAACCTCTGTATGGGGAGTGACACGTTCAGTTTCAAGCAACCCGGTTTGGAGCATGATGGCGGGAGGACTGCCAGGTGCGATGGGGAGGGAGGCGGGCTGGAGTTGCTGGGGAAGCAGCTTTATTTTAGAATAACTTTATTTCCTTTAGAAGGAAATCACAAGGCTAGGTTTGGAAACATATTTTCGTGACACAGAAAAGAAAAAAAAATCTTGTCCAAAGGTTCAGCCTCAGAGAACGGAAACTTCCCGTTTTGAAAAAGCTGTTCTGTAGCCTCATTTCTACGAACCCTCAAGTGGATTGTGGGAGGGGTGGAGGCAGGGCCGTATTCCCGCCCCCCCCCCCCCCCCCCCCCCCCCCCCCCGTCCATCAGCAACTGTGTCTCACCTCCTAGGGCCCCATTGCTCCGTTGTCCTGGATATTGGGTGCTAATGGGTTAATCAGAGAAACACACAGCAGGGTAATGCCTCAGTCCTCCCAGGGAATGTCATGCCTCACCCAGTTACAGTTCAGGAGTTTTGCTAAATAAGCTCATTAAGGAGTCGTTCTGATGGTGGGGATTTCGGGTACCAAGGCAGGGGGAGAGAATTTTGTTTTAGATGATCCAGGGTTAAAACCCAAGCTGTTTCTGACTGAACCCCTTCCTCCATTCACCAAGTTCCATGGATTCTACCTTTCTAGTATCTCTATGTATCCCCTGCTTTCTTTTCCCACTGTTACCATTCAAATTCATCTCGCCTGGCCTGGATTATTTTAACAGTCTCCTGGCCTATTTGTCCTACTTACAGTGTCTTTACTCCCCAATCTGCTGCTTACACATAGAAGAATCAAAATGATCATTGAGAGAATACTTTTAGGTTTGCAAAGCACCTTCTGTATATTATCTTACACAAACATCACAATAATCCTGTGAGGAAGGAACCAAAGGTATTATTACCCTTATTTTACAGTCAAGGAAATCAAGGCTCAGAGATGTCTATGTCCACACAGCTAAGGACCAGGATATGAACACAGATTTCCTGACGGCAAACCTAGCACTTTATTCATTATGCCACACTATAAACACAGAACAATAGGGTTTAGAACTTTAAGGGACCTTAGAACCCATTTAATCTAACCTCTTTACTTAACAATAAAGGAAACTGAGACCCTGAGAGATTAGCATTCTGCTAACACTACCAAGTGAATCCTTCTAAAGTGTTACTTTGACTAGGTAACTCCCTCACTTAAATATTTTCAGTGGCTCCCTATTGTCCTCAGAATAAAGTTCAGATTCCCCTTTCTGACATTCAAGGACCTGGGTGATTTGGTCCCTAACCCCCTGTCCAAGCTTCCTTCTTTCCTACTCCTCCCTTAACAGTATCTCTAAAGTCCAGAGGCAGAAGGGTCTCCTTAGCAGCCCTTATAATCTACTGTGGCCATAACTGCCCTTGCATTTTCCCACATGCTTCTGCCTAGAATATCATCTTTATCCTCTACGGCTATCAAAAACCACTGCTGTTGAGCCCATTTCAAATCCCACTTTCTCCATGAGGCCTTTCCTGCCTCATGGCAGGAATCCAATCCATTCTTTGAGGGCCTATCATGCTTCTGTCCACTGACCCAGCATTGAATGCCAGGATTTTGCTCCAGGGGCCTGAAATCTAAAGGACTCTGACAGCATTTGCAATCCTTGAGCAGGTAAAAACAATTGAATCAGTACTTGGAGCTAGGGCTAGGGATAAGGCCTGAGATTTCATTGGTAGAGTAACCCTAGGTGAGGAAACTGCCCCTCCCGATGCAGGTAGTGTCTTCTCTGCAGTTTAAAGTGTTGCCTAGAATACTGGGAGTTTAAGGGACCCCAGGGTCACCTGGCCGGTATGTATCAGGTGAATTGTGAATCCAAGTCTCCCTGGCTTTGAGGTCAGCTCCCTATGTACCATACCATGGTGGCTCTCTACCTGATGATGGACTTCCCAACTCAGTCTAGCCTGGCTCCCTTCTCTGGGGCTTTCCTGGAAGCAACTTAGTGTCTCTTCCTCCAGGAGCACCTTGTGTTCTGAGGTCCAAGATATCTCTTCAAGGTTTTCCCCTCCACACTCAACTGTATTGTCTTTAAAAGTTGCTTTGAGGGTGCCTTCCTTATGTGCTGTGAGTGCTAGAATTGCGAGGTATGGCTCTGAGTATTATTTTACCTACTAAATTATAGGTTCCCTGAGGACAGGTACTAGATAGATGTCCATTTTTCAAAGCTAAATTTTCATTGATATCTTTTGTTTTTATATTGTCCAAACTTTCCTGTGTATCCATCCCCTTCTCTTTCCAGAGAGACATCCTGTATAACAAATACTTTTTAAAAAACTAATACAATTAAAATAAACCTGACAAAAATATTCAATGATTCACACTCATGAACCACCAACCCCCTGAAAAGGGGGAGGAATCTTTTTCATATCTTTTTGATATTAATCTTTATATGACTCTTCCTCTTCTCTATCTAATGTTTAGCACAGGGTGTACTTGGCTGATACCAGTGTGGTGATTGGTTTATGAATGTTAAAAACAACAGCAACAACAGAATACCTTATTCTGATCTCAGGAGCTTAAGGTCCCTCAAAGACAGCAGAAAGGCTTGGGTGCAAAATGTCCTTCCATGATTGCCTCAAAGGGGAGGAAAGGCAGTGGTACTGGAGACAGCTTATTGGGAGAAGAGATGATGGGTGGGTCATTACCCAGCAAGGAAGATGGACAAAAGGTGATCAAAAATGACCATCTCAAAGCCTGACAACTTTGGTGTGATGAAGCATTGGTCTAGTTCTTCCCACAGAAATGGAAATAGTAAGCACAAGATAAGTTGATCAATTCTGGTATCCCAATTAATCTGTTCTCTGATCAGATTCAGCTACCATGCTGCCTTCATTCCAGCCACCCTCCTTAAGCCCCTGCTATAAGATCTGTTCTACTCTTTCCCTTCCTCCTCTCTTATAGTTTCCTTTTATGTTTTAGTTGTCTCACTCCGATAAAATGTAAACTTCTTGAGGGCAGAGTCTATCTTGATTTTCTGAATTTGTATTCTCAGTCATATAACACTGTGCCTGGCTCATAGAGCTTAATAAATGCTTTATCATTCATTCATTCATCAATCTGAATAAATGAATACATTTTATAGCATTTTAGATTTTTCCAAACATTTTCATATCTCATTGGATCCTCACAAACAAATCCCATTTGACAGATGAGAAAATTGAGATCCCATAAATTTCAGTGACTTTCCTAAGATCTCACTGTTAGTAGGGGAGCTAGGACTGAAACTGAGGACTCAAGATTTATCAGCCAGGAATCATCTTGCCATCTTTGCCCTGGCCATCCAGGCTAGAGACATGTTCCTCTCATGTAAGTTTCATGAGCCCAGGGATTATGCCTTGTCTAAACTGTGTGTCTCTCCCAATGATGAGAACCCATATATTAATGCTACTTAAATGGCTGCTTAATTGTTGCTTGATAGGTCAGTAGTATTACTTTCACACTCAAAAGCTAGCATAAACAGATCCTGCTGCCTTGCTCCCAGGTAATCCCTCTTCAAGTCAGTATTTTAGTCATGCAGCTTGCTGTCCCTCGTCTTTTCTCGGCTTCTGTCCTTTGCCCACTCTTCCTGGCCTATGTGCCCTGTATCAGAGAGGAGAGAAGAAAAACAGAGCTAGGAGCAGGTCAGGCAGCTAAGCTTGTCAAGAGACTCCGAATCTTGCCTGGCTCGACGTTTGGACAAAATAACGAGAGAAGCACAGGATGTCAAAGCTGGCAGGGACCTTAGAACAGAGAGTGTGAGAGCCCTTAGTCCAGCCTTCTCATTTTATAGATGAGAAAATTGAGGCACAGAGGTGAAGTGATTTATCCAAGGTCAGACATCTAGCTCCC
The DNA here is from genome assembly GCF_900497805.2 of Vombatus ursinus. Lineage (NCBI taxonomy): Eukaryota > Metazoa > Chordata > Mammalia > Diprotodontia > Vombatidae > Vombatus > Vombatus ursinus. Next base: position 8,604,269 of record NW_020954564.1, on the reverse strand, counting down.
GGCTTCACCAGAGTTCAGCCTTGAATGCTGTGAAAGTCTCCCGAGCTATTTCCTGGCTCACAGGGGGAGGGGCAGGAATTGCTTACAGGTCTGAAAAGCCCAGGGGATTCTGAATCCCTACATACAACTTCCAAGTCTCATTTTCACACTTTTTCCATATTATTTTCCCCTTTCGGTATCTTATTTTATGTTAATAGTTCCCTAAGTATTTTTAATTAGATATTCAAGCAAAAGAAAGTTTCAAAAGTTAATTAAAAGTTGCCTCACTGTAATTGTATGAAAGGAGTTTTCAGTTCTGAAAATTAAATTCTTATAATTAAACTCTTCTCTCTGTTTAAAGATTTCTGTGGAATGTTTATTCTGTGTTTATTGTTTTCTACCTTGAAAGCAGAGTTGGGCCTGGGACTAGGAACCTATCCAGCAGTTGCCCTGGAGTCAAATTCTCCCTGTGGTTTGAACTTTTCCATCCCTTTGATCATTTCAGGCCGTTGGGAAGAAATGATTACATATCCATGCAGGGCAGGCAGGCTACACTTAGCACAGCGTCTCAAGCTCATCCCATAACCGCCTGTCACTTTGTTTTTGGTGATGTAAGAGGAGCTTTGCCTTCTGTTTATCTGAGAGATGGGACTTGTATTTTAGATACCATCGGCCCCATATTTCTGTAGTCAAGAAACTCTGTCACAGCTGGACAAAATAAAAAAAAATAGTCAAAGTATCTAAAGAATGTGCCCGGGGAGAACTGGAGATCAAACAGATGTGCTCTTCTTTACTCACCCTTTGGCTGGTGTAATTAGCCCCATTTTAAAAGTTAAAAAAATTGTAAAGAGGAGAGACTTTAAGACTTGCCAAGTTTCTAAAGCTATTTAGTAGCAGGGCTGGGTCTTCCAGCCATCAGACCAGGGAACAGCACAATTTTTAGCACCAAGAGGACCATGGACTTGTAGGACTAGAAACCAATGTTAAGAGAAGATCTATTTCTTCCTTTCCATTCATGTGTCCCTGCCTTTGTAATTAGATCATAGGATCATAGAAGCAGAGATCACCTAACCCACCAGCTTTATTTTATACATAAGGAAACTGAGGGACAGGGAAGTTAAATGAATTGCCCAAGGTCAGGTGAGTTGTAATCAGAGGCAGGATTCCTCTGATTCTTGAGCCAGGTGGCTTAATAGATAGAGCACTGGGGCTGCAGTTGGAAAACTCCTCTTTCTGAGTTCAAATTTGGCCTCAGACACTTACCAGCTGTATAACCCTGAGCAAGTCACTTAATCTTGTTTGCCTTAGTTTCCTCATCTGTAAAATGCGTTGGAGAAGGAAATGGCAAACCACTCTAGTATCTTTGCCAAGAAAACCCCAAATGGGGTCATGAAATAACACTGAAATGACTGAGCAACAAAAAGCTGTAAAATTCTCAGGTGGCTTCTTCAGCTTTTGGGGACAGTGATCACACATTCCTCTCCAGATGCAATGAGACATAGTGGGATACAGTGTGGCATGAGCAGATTTCTCTCATTTAGCTCCAGAGAGAACTAGAAGCAAATGAGTGGAACTTACAGGGTGACAGATTAGCTAAAAATCAGAAATGTCCCAAATTGGAATGGGATACCTCATGGGGTGCCAGTAGTGAGTTCCTCATCACTGGTCCTCCATTAAGGGCTGCACCTCCACATGTCAGGGATGATCCCAGGTCACTGTGCCTTTGCACTGGCCATCTCCCATGACTGGAATGGGAGACTCCCTCCTTGCATCTGCCTTACAGAATTCCTTTCTTCCTTGGAGATACATCTCAAGTGCTGCCTTCTACACCAAGCCTTTTCTGACACCTCCCCCTCAGCTGCTAATTACCTGGTGGTAATTCTTTTTTATATTTGTTCTCTATGTATGTTAATGTGTGCTTGTCTCTTGTATCAGAATATGAACTTCTTGAAAGTAGGGATGGTTTTATTCCTTTGTATTTGGATACTTAGAGCCTAGCCCAGAGCCTGGAAAATAGAACTTAAAAAAATGCTTGTTAAATAATTTGAATGATTGATTATAGAGTGGATTTGTGATTTGAATAAGAATGATTTTGGATGACTTTTGAAGACCCTTTAAACTCTGCAATTCTAATTTGAACACCTCCTTCAGGAAGCTCTCTCTGATTGACTCTGATACATCATGACAATTCCTTTCTCCACATTCCCTTAACATTTGTATAGGAAATACATTCTTTGATCTTGTTCATATGATTATTTATCATTGTTCTTTAGTCATATCATGTATATTAGCTATCTCTCCGTTGATAGTAAATTATTCAAGAGCAGAGACCATGTCTTCTGCTTTTTTGGTAACTGCACAGGGCAGCTAGTACCATGCTGAGGACTTAGTGGGGGCTCAGTAGGCCCTTACTGAATAAGAATGAATGAATGGATAAAGGAAGGAATTAATTAGCATATATGAAGTCAATGTCACCTTCCCTTGCCATCACAGTTCACAGCCTTTATTATGCACCTGAGTGACAGGTGACCAAAGCATATTAGACAGGGCATTTAGGAAGCAATGACATCATATCCCATTATGTAAGTCCATGTTAGTTCACACACTCCTGACCTTACTCATTGTCAGCTCCCCCTGAGCTATTAAGAGCCTAGCAGTCAAATGTAGATGTGACCCCTCTCTATCGTATTGAACCTCTTTGCCAGTGAAGGCATATATTGCATCTCTGAAGAACTGGGGTGTCCATTCCAATTCAACTCAACCTGGCAGAGTATACTGGGGAGAAACTCCTATTTCATGGTGATCCTGGAGGCATTGGCTTTTCTATTTCAATTCAGTTCAAAGCGTTTATTGAGTCTTTGCTATATAATCATTGGCTTATAGGGGTTAGAACCGGAAGAGGTCATCTAGTCTAACCCTATCATTTTGAAGATGGGAAACCAGAATTCAGAGAGAAGTAACTTCCCCAGAGTCCCATAGAACATTGGTGTCAGAACCTGGACTCCGACTCAGATCAAATGACTCCACTGAATCACACTACCCCTAGCATTTCTTCAGTTATCTAGATTGAGGTTCTTAAACAGATGCCTGTGAACTTATTCAAATTTTTTTGATAATTATTTTAATATAATTGGTTTCCTTTATAATGTTATATATTTATTCATTTAAAGACATGTAAAGAAGGGGTCCATAGGTTTTATAAGACTGCCAGAGGGGTCCATGACACAAAAAAGGTTAAGAACTCCTGATTTAGAGGCAGCTGTGGTATGGTGGAAAAGGGCCAGCCTTGGGTTCTAACACATAAGGGCTATGTATGTGACAATGAGAAAGCTGCCTAATATCTCAGTGTTCCAGGAAACTCTCTAAGATTATAAATTACAGAATAGATGTCAATTTCCATTGATTGAGAAATTCCACACTGGGAGTTCTCAAACCTCAAATAAATCATAAATCCAGTCAAAAAATTGATCTACATATGTATCTATGAATGATTTAGACATTATCTCTGAAAAGGCTTTTCATTAACTGTGTATAGTTCTATGCTGGGTGTTGGTGATTTGTAGAGACATGGTCAGAAGATGGACCCTTGAGAATCTTACACAGGAGTTGGGGATATTAGATATTGAACAATAATTAACAGTACAAGGTGGCATTAGTTAATGAGTGGTATGTATGTATGATACTCTCTGGGTGTCCATGATTGGTCTAGGAGTTCATATGGTGGGTTAAGGCAGGAGGATAAAAAAGTGGAGAATGATATTTTCCTCCACCACTAAGTAGCTTATAGTATCACCAGGGAGGCAAGACTAACTCATGTAACATGGTTGAATAGCAAATTGATGTATTATATGATAATTTGTCAAATGGACTGGCATCCAATATAAGCTATCAAAGGAGTTATATCAGCCTGTGATCAGTGAGGGATAGAGTAGTCAGGAAGACCTCCTAGAAGAGGTGTGATTTGAAATGGACCTTGAAGGGTAGGTAGGATTTTGATAAGCAGGGAAGCTGGATAAATGGAGTGTCAAAAGAGGGCACTCCTGGTAGGCGGAACAATATAAATCAAAGGCACGAAGATGGGAATGGATATTTCATGTGTGTGTGTGTGTATGTATGTGTGTGTATGTATGTATATATCTATATGGTGGAGGGACAGTGAAAAGGCTGCCCTATATGGAATGGAGAATATATGAACATGTTTGCCAGATTGTTGCCAGATTCCAGAGGCCCTTAGTTACCATGTTGAGGAGTTTTGTACTTTCTTTCTCGTTCAGGTTATTTTCCTTGTCACCTTTGTGGAAGTTAGTAGGGAGAAAGGGGAAAGATAATAATAATTCAAATTTCCACAGGGTTTTATAGTCTTCAAATAACACATGCAGTACAATAGTAAACTTAATTATTCCCATTTTAGAGATGAGAAAATAAGGCCCAGAGAGGGAAAGTGGCTGTGAAAGGTCACACAGCTGGTATTTGTATCAAGGTCTTCCTGGCTCTGAGCCAATGCTCTTTGTACCACACCATTCTGCCTTTGCTACATTTTTTTTTTTTTAATCAGCAAGCCTGCCTGTCCTCTGGCTGAGGTCTCTGGGAAAAGTGGCAAGAGGAGATTGCAAAGTCACTCTCCATCATTTGGGATCAGTCTAGGAAACCCAAAGAGGAACAAGTCCCCCTCTTCCCAAAGGGCAGAGCACCCAGGAGGCCAGGGGAGCTACATATGGGAGGCAGCCACTTGAAGGGAGAAGGGCAAGGAGCCATGCAGCAACCCAAGCTAAGGATAGAGCTCATGTGGGGAGTGAATCAGGGTCACGGAATAGATCTGTCATTTCTTGGCCATGGTCCCAAGATGGAAGGTAGAATCATGCAGTGGCCAGAATTTGCATCTCTGCCAGTAGAACTTTGGAATGGTGTGGGTGTCAGTGTGGGCTGGCACGTTCTTGGGATGCATGGCATCTGACAAATACAAATCAGGCATATGAACACCGAGCAGTAAAGCCATGTGAAAAGATGTGATTTTGCAGCCAGCCTGGAGCCAGCTTCCTGGGGGCATCACATGCTCTGTAGATGTTTCCTCTCTGTAGCTGAATGCCTGAACACTCCTTTGAGGGTGGTGGAGGATACTGACTCCCCCAAGGGAAATAAATGCTCAGAAGATGTAGCATCCCGAAAGGCAAAGTAAAGAGCATTCTGGCACAATCTTCTCCCTGGTAGGGGCTGAATTAGGAATCAGTACAGGACAAGTTATTTAAACTCTCTGGGGCTCAGGTTGCTTATCTGAAAAAAAAGGAGTTGGACTAATATGTAAGGTCTCTTCCATCTGTAAATCTATGATCCTATCTCACACATTCTAGCACCAGTGGTCTTGTCTAAGTGGTTCTCCCCTATAAACAATAATTAGGTGAACTTCAGCACTAGGCAGCACCTACCCTCTGTGTGTACTGCCCAGACACTTTGGGTTTCAATGGGTACAAAAAACCCTTTCAGATTGGAAGGCCTCAGCTGTAAATGGTATAGCCCAAAGAACATAGAACTTGGAGTCAGAAGGTCTGGGTTCGGCGTTATTGCTTGTGCCACTAACTGGCTGTGGGCTTGAGTTCCCCTTTCCTCATCTATAAAATGGATACAACACAGGATGGTTGTTAAGATCATAGATTCTCAGAGTTGGAAAAGTGCTGAGAGGGCATCTGATCCATCCCCCTGTCCAACACATGAACCAAGTGTGTGAAAGCACTTTTAAAACTGTAAAGCATTATACGAATATAAGGTTTTATTTTTATACAAAGGAGTTAGCTTTTTTTGGATTAAGCCCCACACTGAAGTTTGTCTAATTTAAATTATTGCTACAGTCTTCTGAAAAAACTTTTTTTCTTTTTTAATTGGGTCACTAAACTTCACATAAGGTGTACTAGCCAACTCACTACTCCAAGCCTTCTTTTCTCCAGGTGGAATATTCTCATCTTTCTTCATGCTTCAATTCTATAGCCCTTTAGACAAATCAAGCTAAGTTAAACCAGCAGGTATTTATGGAATGCCTATTACAAGCTCAAGTCCTCTTAATCAGTTGAGCATAGAAACAAAATGCCAACAATGGCCTTGCCAACCCCATTCTCAAAGTTTGAGAAGTTCTCTGCACAAATTAGGACACTTAACATGGTTTGTGGAAAGTGATCTTAGCATAATATCTGTGTGTCCATCTGTTGATGAATTTCCATAGCCTAAAGACAGAGAAAATTGCTTCACTGCTAAGATCTTCTTTGGAACACTCCACACCAACACTTCTGACTTTTTAGAAGCAAAGATGAAAAAATAGAGGAGACAGATGAGGAGAGTTGGATAAAAAGAGGTGACATTGGTTCCCTTCATCCAGATGCCCGGGTTCCCAAAATCATATAACAGGGAATTTCAGAGCTACAAAGGACTTTACAGATCACCCAGTTCAATTTCCTCATTACATAGATGAAGAAACAGGTGAATGCACGTGAAGTGCATCACCAGTGGCAGAGTCAGAATTAGAACTCAGGTCCCTGTTCTCTAGTCTCTTGCCTATACCAGCCTAGTCCTTTTTCCATTAGGGTCCTAGAGTTTTAGAACTATAAGGGATATTAGACATCATGGAGAAAAAATACTCAACTCCGAGCTCCTTGGGACAATGCCTCTTTACCCTGGTCATTTACTGTTCTGCCATCCCCAGAGGAAATGGATCCCTTTATTTGCCCCACCACTTGTGACTCTTGCTCTGAGAACTTTATTGAAATCAACACTATCATGAAAAGGGTGAGTTGGGGAGCTGATCAGCTTTCATTTACTATTCCAGTGACTTATCCAGTGACTTATCTGACTAAAGGGTAGCTAAGTAACACAGTGGATAGAGTGTCCAGCCTGGAGTCAGGAAGACTCATCTTCTTGAGTTCAAATCTGGTTTCAGACACTTACTGGCTGTATGATCCTGGGCAAGTCACTTGACCTTGTTTGCTTTAGTTTCCTCATCCATAAAATGAGCTGGAAAAAGAAATGGCAAACCACTTCAATATCTTTGTCAAGAAAACCCCAAATGGGGCCATGAAGAGTTGGACCCGACTGAAATGACTCAATAACAACATCTGACTAAAGCACCCTTCCCTGGTTACCATTACCCTTTACATGTTGTCTTCCCTTATTAGAAATGAGGTTAGAGGCCATTTGCTTTGTTTTGGCATCCCCAGAATTTAACCAAGTGCTTGGTATATTTAGTAAGTGATTAACAAATGCTTTTCATTCATTCGTTCATCCAGTCAATTAACACTTATTAAGGCCTCCTATGTGCCAGGCACTGCAGGTTAATTTCTAGGAATACAAAGAAAGGCAAAAAATAGTCTCTGCCCTCAAGAAGCTCACACTCTAATGGGGGAAGACAACAGGTAAAACGAAGCTGAAAAGGAGGGGTAGGGGCAGGAAGAGAGGAAGGCATCTGGCTCAGGAGTATGATGGAGAAATCCAGAGGAGCAGCTGGGTGGGAGATGAAGATATGGCTGGGCATGGCTTGGGGACCCTCCTTAAATGGAGATTCTGGGAGGAGCTTTCCTCTCTCCATCTGCCAATCAGAGGGAAGGAGAGACCCAAGGGGCAAAGAGTACCAATAAGAGGTGATTTTCACATGATTTTTCAGGATGAAGAGTGACTCAGAGGCATGATAGACAAGTCTACTTGGTGGGGAATGAAGAAATGACTGACCTAGGTGTCTCTTTAATATGGACATTAATTCATTCATTCATTTATTCATCCTCCCTGGTTAGTAACCACTATGTACTCAAATCTCACATAGCCCTTTGTTTTGGGACAAAGATCCTGGTCATGAGATATTGTGTATTATAGGCATAGGTCAGAGGTGGGGAACCTGCTGCCTCAAGGCTACATGTGGCCCTCAAGGTCCTCAAGTGCAGCCCTTTGATTGAATCCAAACTTCACAGAACAAATCCCCTTAATAAAAGGATTTGTTCTATAAAACTTGGACTGAGTCAAAAGGCTGCACTGGCTTAGGCGCTTTGTATTATCCTTTTGTTAGACTGTAAACTCCTTTAGACAAGTGTTCATATCTTATCCAGACCTTATATCTCTTCCAGTACCTAGGATAGTGTTTTGTACCTGGTAGTCTCTTAATAAATACTCCCTTCTAGTCTACACCTCTGCCTTTATAATTGAAGACACTGAGGCCAAGAGAGGTTAAATGAAATGCCCAAGGTCACACAGGTAGTAAGTAGTACAACTGTGAGTCAAACTTGAGTATTCTGACTGTTAATCCAGTGCTTTTTCCTCTATACGGATTTGCCATGGTACCGTAGAAGGTGGGGCCTTAGGCATAAAGGGGACCTTGGATAGAATCTAGGTCAGCTTTCTAATACTGTTAGAATTACCTCCAGAGTTGGAACTAGGATGGTATGGCTGGGTATTTCCCCCAGGTGCCAATCCTGGGCCTTCTTTCTTCCATTCCTTCCTTCCCCCATGGAACACCAGCACCCTTGCCAGACTTTCCTTGCCTGTCACACCCCTCTCCTCCGCCCCACCTTCCCACTGGACCACATTACCCCTGCTGATGCCTGAACTTTGGACTCATGTAACATAGGATCCCTGGGGATCAGTGTGGGGATCATTGGCAGAGACAACAGTGCTTGATGGTCTCCTCTAATTCCCCCTCTTCTCCTACTTAGTAAACTCTGTCCCAGGCATTCCAAGTCCCATTTCTCCTTTGTCCTCCCTTTCCACTATGGAGAAACTCTTTCCTTTCTTAAGTCTCTTTCTCTCATGTTTTTTCCATTTGATATCTACTGGAGCCTAGCTTTCTCCTGAAGATACCACAGCTCTCAGCACCTCCTCCAAGGCTGGTTGCTCTTTCCTTCACACTCCCTGGCACACAGGCCCAGCAGGAGGAGTTGGCATACTCCTTGCTCCCAGCTTCCACTTTCATAACCTACCTTTGCCTTTAGCCATCCATCAATCAATGAGTATTTATTAAGTTCCTCCTATGTGTCAGATCTGGGCCAAGTGCTATGAAGACAAAATGCTTCCTGTTATCAAGGACCTTACATTCCGGCACTCAGCACACACCTCTCCTTCATTTAAATCTTATTTTTATCATTTTATTGTGTCCAGTTTCTTGTTAAACTCAACTCTAGGTCTCCATGTCATTCTTCTTCCTCCTCAAACAATTCGGTTCCTGGCATAGTATTCTTCTCCATTCCAACCCTACACCTTGAACACCTCAGTCTCCATGATCCTCAGTCTCCTCAACTTCCATGACCAGTGTCTTCAGCCTACTGCTACCAAGCACAGGTGTGGTCACACCTTCAACTCCCACTCACCTCAATATGCCCCAGGTGCCAGAATTCCTAGGTACAGCTCTACTAACCTCTATGACATTCTGAACCAGTGGTCATCTGGCTTCTACTTAAACCCTTCCAGGGATGGGGAATTCAGTGCCTCTCAAAGAAGTTCATTAAATTTTTGGACAGCTTGGTAGAAAGTTTTTCATTTACTTTGAACAGAACTCCAAACCATCCTCTAACTTCCTCCCATTGGTTCTAGTTCTGCTTGTGTCCTATTCAGGACAAATCTAATCTCTCTCCTGCCTATTTTTTGAAGACAGCTGTTATGTCCTCTTAAGTCCTTTTGTCATGGCCATACCTCTGTCTTGGTCACCTCTCTGCTCACTGATTTTTCCCTCTGCAAAATGGGTTGAGAAATGCCTTCTGAGAAATTTTAGACTCTATGAACATGAACTACACCAAGTCTTGAGAGCTGGAAGGAGTCATACTAATTTGATGACCCTTGAAGCAAATCCCCAAAATAATTATTTTTTTGCTGAAATATAGACCCAAGTAAAATGCTCTTTGAAATGCCCCCTGAACTTTCATATTTTCTAAATGGATTGGCCAAGAATGTCTGAATATTTCCCAAACCTACATGAGCTGAACTGATTTAATTGGGCTTGAAATGAAATCCCTGGTGCTGCAGTGGGTGGTGGGTGGGAGGAAGGTATTTAGAGGGAAGGGGACTTGGGCTATGCACATACTCCCCCTCTGAATTCCCACAAGGAATGCAGCAGGGTCACTGTCTGAATGGAAGAAAGAGAAAGGCTGGGACACTGAGAGATATTAATAACCTGGAAGGAGAAAATGAGGGCTCTGATAACCAAGAGCAGTGAAAGGGTCTAAAAATAGGAGAGGAAATCAGGTTAGAAGGAAGAAAGCAAATAAAAAAAAATCCATTTCAATAGTAAAGCCAGTTATGCAACACAGTCAGCAGCTTCCAGAGGTGGCTGGGTCCCCGTCATTAGGACGTTTAGAAATAATAATAGCTCATATTTCCAGAACACTCCATGTTTCACAAAATCCTTTCCTTACATCAGCTTTGCTATTGTAGGTATTATTAAACTTGTTTTTGCTGATGAGGAAACTGAGGCCCAGGGAAGGTAAATGACTGATATCCACACTTTCTGCTACCCGTTCAGTTCTGGATATCTGATTTTAGGAATGATATCGACAAGCTGGAACCCACCCAGAGGAAGACAACCAGGATGTGAAGGTGCTCAGAACCACGCCATACAAAGGGAATGACAATCCTGCCCTAAGCTTTCTGCTGACCTTCAATCTAGCTTCTTTAATTACCTTTCAGACATCTGGAACTGAATGTCCAGTAGACATCTTAAACTCAATATTGTCTAAAACTGAACTCATTATCTTTTTCCCCAAAATACTCTCCCATTCCTAACTTCCCTATTATTATTTTTGTATCCCTGGTGCTTAGCACAGTGCCTGGCACATAGCTATTTAATAAATATTTATTGACTGGATGACTAGAGAAAACTTAGAGGTGACTTAGGATCACAAATAGACCATGTGGTGGCTGCCATTTCCTATTTGAAGGGAAGTCATGTAGAAGGGGAACTCATTTTGTTCTGCTGGGCGAGAGCGGATATGAGGGGAGAGCAAAGGGTAGTAAGCTACGGAGAGGCAGTTTGGGGTTCAGTCTAAGGAAAAGCTTCCTAACCATCAAAGTGGTCTGAAAGTGGAATGGGCTGCTCAGGAAGTAATAATCTGCCCATCATTGAAAGTTTTCAGGTGGACAATAGATGACTGACTGCTTGTCAAGGATGTTGCGGATAGTTGTCTTGTTTAAGTAAAGATTGAATGAGATGACCTTTGAGGTCCCTGCCACCTTTGAAGTTCTATAATAAGAGACAATGCTGGTACGGGAACTCACATTTTCTGAGTCTAGTGGTGTTTCTACAAACCATGCTGCCTCTCAACTTTCCAGATAATTAGAGCAGGGGTGGCTCTTTTGTGGGGGGGAGCATCAATAATTTTTAAACACAAAGGGGTCCTGAGACAAAAAAGTTAGGGAAATGATGATCTCTAAGGCACCTTTCAGTCCTAGGGTCTTCCTGTGAGCAGAGAACAACTGGGCACAGTGAATATTGTATGCAAATGAGGCTTAAATACCAATCTCACCTGCCTCCATGAAAAGGATGGGCCTCAGGATCTTATTGCTGGGGCTTCTTAAAGATTACATGGAGGTTCTCCCAGTAAGGAGGACTAGAATGGTGACATCGATTGGTTTTTATGGCCGTGTTATTACAGACCTACAAATAAGCAGCTTTCCAGCCTTTTGTCCAATTTGCTTTTTCTTGGCACGTGTAAATGGGAACACATAACTTTCAGTTCTTAAGGAAGGGGAATAAGAGTCTATCCTGTTTGATTCCCTCTCCTGTTCCTTAGACTATTGTAGCATTTCTAGCCTCAATAGATACAAATTAAAGCAGATTTTGTTCAATTTCATACGGCACTGTCATGGAGTGGGGAAACTGAAGGACAGGGAGAGGGAACGAGGGTTAGAAAAGAAAGGGGAAATATCTAGGGACATTGGGGAGGGGAAATGGAAGGAAGAGAATCAGAGACTAAAAGCAATTAGAAAAAAAAATGAGGACAGGTAGTGAAACCATAGTGTCAGCTCACATTTCTAGAGTGCTTTTATATATATAAAGTACTTTCTTCCAAATGACCTTGGGGGGGGTGCAAATGTGGTTAGACCCATTTTAGAGATGAGGAAATTGAGGTTCAGAGAGATGAAGTGATTTACTCTGGGTTCCACAGTTAGCAAGTATCAAAGCTGTGACTGGAACTCAGGTCTTCTTTTATTAATTTGACAAATACTAATTGGGTGCCTAGTATATGGAAGGCACTGAACTAGGCTCTGGAGAGTCATCAAAGAGTATGCTTTCTACTCCACCAGCTACCTCTCAGAAGGCACTTGCTTGGGAGTCAGGGGCTCCAGATTCTAGTCTTGTCAGTAACCAGCTGTGTGACCTTGGTAGGTCACTTTCCCTCTCTGGGTCTCAGTTTTTGCACCTGTGAAATGAGAAGCTTGGACTAGATTAGCAGTTATCAAAGTGTATTTCAGTGATCCCTCAGGGTCCCTGAGACCATTTCAAGGGGTCTGTGAGGCTAAAACTTTTCATTATAATACTAAGATTTCTACTAATATTAACATTTCTAAAACAGTAAGTATTGATAGGTATTACACACATCAACAACAGCTTTTTTCAGGGGCCTTCCATAATTTTTCAGTGCAAAGTAGTACTGAGACCAAAAAGTTAGAGAACTGCTGGGTTAGATGATCTCTAAGACCTCTTTTAGTCCTAGGAGTGTTCTTGTGAGCTGAGAACAAAGTGCGCATGGTGAACATTTTATACACGTGAGGTTTAAATGCCCATTTAACCTTAGAGACAAGAGCTTGAGCGGCACCACTGGGCAAAGAAGGGGATGCGAATGTGTAGCCTTGGCCATCACAACAATAGGATAGAACTAAAATTCTATTATGCTCTGGGGGCTAATGGATCTGCTACTGTAGCATTAGAGTTTTAAGTATGATATCAAGGTAAACATGACTTTTTTATTTTGGAGGGAGGGGGTAGCATAATATGAGGGAATGGGTCACTTGGAAAAGTTGGTAAAATATTCTTTAAAGGCTATAAGAACAGGATGGATGTTCCCTGAGATGTTTCAGGTTCAAACCTGTCAGGAGGCAGAGGGAGGGATTCTGTGACCTTTTCCGGCTTCTACCACCCCTGCAATTCTCTGATTGTGGGTTGTTACTCCGGTAAATGCTTCTTTCCATTAGTAATGGCAATCAGATGACAATGTGAGTGACTGATACTGAATGGAATTTGAGTTTAATAAGCCCTTTTGGTCTACCCATCTATTTTCATATGCCTATCTCTGCAGCTGAGTATGTTAAGGCCTGCTTCTTAATTTCCCCTTTGCAGATGAAACTTCTGCTCCTCATAGAAAACTGGACCCCATTTCAGAAGAACCCGGTTTAAAATCTTGACTGTAATTTCCTAGCTAAGAGAACTTGGGGACGTTCCTTCATTTCTCTGAGCTTCTCCCCAAACTAAAATGAGGGAGTTGGAGGAGATATTCTCTAAGGTCTTTTCCAGCTCTAACACTCCGTCCTTCTGTGGGGAAGCTAGTACTTGTGCATTAGAGTAACCCATGACCCCTTGTTATCTAGACAGTGAGTGGGCAATCATTATCCAGTTCCCAGGAACAAGGGGCATCCTGCCTGATCGTGGAGGAGGGGAGGGAGCCTTAAACTCTTCCCACTGCACCCTTGAAGCACCAACCAGAGGGGAAGACTCCTTAGGGACAACCAGGACATATTGGAGAATAGAGGTAAGAGGGAAGGAGGGAGCTAAAATGGAATACGAATAAGGTTCTTCATAAATGAAGCTAGTGACCCAAAGCCCTCAAAACAGTAAAACTCCTATAGCAGTGTAGGGAAGTGAAAAGAGGAGTACTGGCCTGAGAATGGTTGAATGAATGAGTGAACAAATGAATGAAAGAGTATTTATTAAGTGCTTACCATGTGCTAGGAGGGGATATATGTGTGTGTGTGTGTGTGTGTGTGTGTGTGTGTGTGTGTGTGTATATTAAAAAAAGGGAAATAGTCCCTTCCCCCCTCTCCCCTCCCCCCAGGAGTTTATGTTCAAATAGTCACTCAACAAGCATTTAATAAATTTTTATTAAGTACCAGGAACTGTGCTAAGCACTGGGGATAAAAATAGTAGGAAAAAGAAAGATGATCCTTGCCCTCAAAAACCTTACATTCCAATGGGTGAAGAAAGCACATAAAAGGGTGAGAGGAGAAATGAGATCCTCATATTGGGGCACAATGGCTAAATCTGGAGAATGAGAGGTGGTTGGTCTAGGGCCCTTTCCCAGAACTCAACAATGGAAGAATGGGTCCCCAGGAGAGGAATAAGGGAGACAACACATACAGAGGAGTGGGGTATCTGGGGAAGGAAACTTTGTTCTGGGGTGGGGGGAGGTGATAGAAATGGTAGAGGTACATCTGTGGCTGGAAGATGAGATAGCCTGGGTGGAAAGTTGGATGGCTGGATGGGATATTAAGTTGAAGTAGTCAATATAATAGGTTAAGTGAGCTAGATTGTACACATGCAGTCACTGATCATCTGGGTTGGACGTATTAATTAGGAGGGGTTGTATTCCAGTGCATTCTGTTTCCCCAACTTGCTACTGTGACCTTAGACAATCATTTCCCCTCTCTAAGTCTCAGTTTCCCCAGGATCTTGAAATCCTTCAGTATTCATCTGTATAACAAGGAGGTTGGATTAGGAAATAATACCTCTCCTTTACATAGACCATTACAAGTTACAAAGCACTTCCATAGGCATTTCTTCTTTCAATTCGTATCACAATCCTGTGAGGGAGTCAGGGCAGGGGTTATTATATCTATTTTACAGATGAGACTGAAGCTTAGTCAGAAAGGGGGAGTGAAGGCTGTCGTGGGGAACACGGATGAGGCTTGTTTTGTTTGACCCTGAAGGGTGGAACTGGGGGGAATGTTGAGGATCTTAGTTATATTTGGTTTAATGTAAGAACAAAAAAAAATTCTTAATTATTCGGTGGGGTTCTAAAGTGGAATGCGTTGCTTTCAAAGGTAGTGAGTTTCTCATCTTTGGAGGTCTTCAAGTGTGCTTGTTGGGGTGTGGGGTGGGGAGCATGGGGGAGTGATTAAACTAAGAATTTGCTAACAATTAGAGCTGTCTGAAAGCAGAAGGGGAATGGGCTGCTGGCAGAGATAATGAATTTCCCGTCACTGGAGGTCTGGGTTTCCGGTTTTAGATGGTTTCTGTGTTTCATCCAAGGTCACGTGGCTAGCAAATGACAGAGCCTTGACTCATAATCACGTCTTGTGAATCCAGGGGGCTTTCTTCCACACCAAGTTCTAGGGTATCTGTCCCCTCTGGAAGCCGAAGCTTCTATGATTGTAGACTTCAATTGGCCTCTCTTGCGGGCTGTTTATCCTCTATGACCACAATAACCGACCCCTTAATCCGAGGCAAAGGACTGAATCGCCTCACTTTGTCAATTCCCATTTCATTTGCTACTCCAATTTCTGCTTCAGTTGAATTTTTTTTCCTTCAAAAGAAACCTTTTATTCTCTTCCTCTACCTCCCTCCTTCGCCCCCTTCTCTTTCCTGAGGATTGGTGAATCATCATTTGATGATGAGACATATTCTTATTCACTTGCACATGGCAAGGGAGCACATTTCCCCCTCACTTGCTTCCTTGTCCCTGTTCCTGAAATAAAGGGGTGCCTGAGTTTTCTGTGGGTGGGGTGGGAGCAGCTGGACCCTGTTCCTCTGGGGCATCTCTATCTTCTCTGAGCTGACCCTGCTCTTAAAGCACTCAGAGCAATCATTTCTTGGCATGATGGACAGAGTCAGCAATAACCTGATCTTGCAATGCACCGAATAAACACTTTTAGCATTTAGTGCATGGACGCTAATGTGCCTGGAAGTAATTGCTTAGAGAGATCCCAGCTCCAATATCATAATGCACGGATTGCATTTAGAGAACAGCCCCTGGGAATGGGGGTGGGCTGGGCAAGGAGGGAGGCGGTGGGGAAGAGGGAAAAAAAAAAAGGCCCCTGCACAATTTCTTTACTCTCGATTAATTGACTAGGAAGGAAACGGCAGAGATCCTTGTATATCCCAATTTGGAAAGTCTCTGAACAGCAGTTAAGGTCATTAGCCACCAAGACTGCTTAACTAAAGGGAGCTGTGGGGAATGGGTGGGAAGAGATCTTGATTTCCTCCCCTAGGAAAAAGGCCGGTCTTCCTTCCATGAGTATGGATGAGGTATATCTCATTACATTTTCCAGAAATGACGAGTGGTTTTACAGGGTACTCATGGTCCAGACCTTGGTATCTCTTCTAGTCTAGACCACAGAGGCTCTAACACATTGAGGGACTAGATGAATGTGTATTGGAGTTTGAGCAGTGCAGTTTTTCTCTTCCCTCTTAGAGACTAAAAGGTCCCTAAGGGTAGGTACCATTTCTTATTTAAACACTTTGTAGAGCATATGGTTTGCATCATAAGGGCTTGGTGGTAGTAGGTAGGACATGATATTCAAAAAACTTACTCTGTTTAAGCTGCATTATTAGAGATGTTAGAAGGAGGTCAGGGATTGTCCTTTGCTCTGGAATATTTTGTTTACTTCTTGTCACTACACTTTGGGGAAGGATACTGAGAAGCTAGCACTAGAATGACCAGGATAATGAAAGGCCTGGAGCTGCCAAGGAAGGGTTGAAGGAACTGGGATGTTTGTCTGCCCTGGAGAACAGAAGGTTAAGGGGGCATATTAGCACTGTTTTAAATACTTTAAGGGCTGCTATTGAGAAACAGACTAGATCCCTTCTATTGTGCCTCAGAATGTAAAAACTGGGAGCAGTGAGGGAAATTTGTAGGGTGGTGGGTGTAAGGAAAAAGTCCTGAATAGTTAAAGGTGTCCAGAGGTGGAATGAGCTGCCTCTAGAGGTGCTAAGATTCCTGTCAGTAGAAGCTTCAAGTGGAAACTGGAGGGCCATTTGCTGGGGCTGCTGAGAGTATTTCTGTTCAGGTATGGGTCAGACCAGGCAATTGTGGAGGTCCCTTATGTCGCTCAAGATTGTGATTTTATGAAATGTTTCATTGGGTGAATGTAGAATTACACTGTTTGGATTTGGTTTGATATTGATAAACAGTCATGAGAGCCTCCAGGGTGCCCTGGAAAATGGTTACTAAGTGACTCTCCAAAAAAAAAAATATTCAGGACACACTTTAAAGTTTAATCTGCATCATTAATATTTTCCCATCACTGGCTTAAGGCTAGACAATAAAAAAATAAACAAGTCAAGCCCTGATCTGTGGTGTTTGTCTATTTCCCAGGTGTAAGGCAGCTCCAGCCAAGCTGGCCCCTGCATGAGACCTGGATGACCTCCTCATAGACTATCTGTTCTAGCCAGAACAATTCGGATTGTTTCCAATTAGACTTATGATCTACTGAAATCCCTTTGGATCCATTTTCATAGGGAAAGATATTGGATAGTTCAAAAATATATGAACCCTACCTATCCTTGGAGGCCTACCTACTCCTTGGGAGTCTTCTCTCCTCCATTGCCTCTTCCATGAAGCCTTCCTTGAATGCTCCAGTGCCAGAGTCATTCCTTTCTCTGAGCTTCCATAGCATACAGAGTGACACCCTACACCTGAACACTCAGTGACATACTGCCTTGTATTTCTAATGATTTTATGCATGTATATTTTATGTCCCTATCCCCTACTCCAATAGTCTCTGACTTCAGAGAACTGGCTAAGATTGGAGATGATTTTTTTCCATATCTCTTACAGACCCTTGCACAGTCCTGAGTATAGATTGGGCACTTAATAAATGACTGTTACTTGAAATAACAGCAATAATGATAAATACTTTACAGGTCACAAAATTTTCAATCCAATTTAATTAAATTAAATTCAGTGAACGTTGATTTTAAAAGATACTGTGTTAGTGTTTGGGGATACAAAAGGAAAAAAGATACCAACAGTTCCTTAAAAAATACCAACAGTCCTTTCAGTCAAAGAGCCTGGGGGAAGGGCAGGGAGGAAATTCAACATTTTATAATGAGACCTAATTTGAGGATGGAGAGGACATTTCTTTAAGTTGGGAGTTTTGTGTGTGTGTGTGTGTGTGTGTGTGTGTGTGTGTGTGTGTGTGTACGCACGCGTGTGTCCCTGTGTTGTGGGTGGGGGGAGGAATGGAGATCAGGGAAGGCTTCTCAGGAAGGTTGGTACCTAAGCTGAGCAGGAACAAAGACAAGGATTCTGAGAGGCAGAGGGGAAGGCATAGTGGGAGGGAGGTGCAAATGCATAGAGGTGAGAGACCAGAGATCGAGTGTTACCTTTAGGAAATTGTGAGTAGTTCATTTTATTTGGGAGCATGGAGCTCATGAAGTGGAACAATATGAAATAAAGATGAAATGGTAGGTTGGAGCCAGATTGTGGAAATCCTTAAATGCTAAGCTGAAATCTGTGCATTTTGTCTTGGAGGCACTAGGCAGCCACTGAGGGTTTTTGAGCAGGGAAGTGCTATGATGAGATCTGTACCTTAGGAAGATTATTTTGATAGATGTAAAGTACAGGATGGTGAGGAGTGAGGGAAATCTGATCTTTCAAGAGGTTGTTAAAATAATTTGAGCAAGATGTAGTGAGGACTTGAACTAGAGTTGTTGTTCAGTTGTTTCAGCCGTGTTCAACTCTTCGTGCCCCCATGTAGGGTTTTCTTGGCAAAGATACTGGAGTGGTTTGCCATTTCCTTCTCCAGCTCATTTTTCAGATGAGGAACTGAGGCAAACAGGGTTAAGTGACTTGCCTAGGATCACATAGTTAGTAAGTGTCTGAGGCCAGATTTGAACTCATGAAGAGGAATCTTTGATTCCAAGCCCAGTGCTTTATCTACTGTGCCATGAGTAGAACAAAGGAAAAAGACACAAGAGATTTGTGGAGATAAAATTGACAAGTCTTGGGTGGGGTGAAGGAGAGGAAAGAGTTAAAGATAATAATAATAATAATAATAACAATAACAACAATGATGATGGTGATGATAACCATTGACATTGGTATAACACTTGAAGATTTGCAAAGCCCTTTCCCCACAACAACCTTTTGAGTTGAATTAACGGTAGTATCATTTTAAAGAAGAGGAAATTAAAGCTCACAGGGGTTAATGATACCTGTCCATGGTCACAGAGCTAGTAAACGTCTGAGGTAGGATTAAATCTAAGTCTCTTGACTTACAGTTCAGTGAGCTATCCATCAATCCATACTATCTCTCAGACATGAATCCAAAGTTGTGAACCTGGATGATGGGGACAGAAGATTGCACCTTTACCAGAAACAGGGAAATTTGAAAGTAGGGCAGGTTTAAGGAGGAAGAAAATAAATTCTGTTTTAGACATCTCATTTAATTTTCATAACAATCTTGTGATATAGGTTAGACAGAGTGGGGATTATTATTCTCATTTTATAGATGGGGGAAATTGGGTCCCTGAGAAAGGAAATGACTTAAGTAGGGTCACATGACCAGTTAATGGCTTAGTTGGGGTTGGGCCCCATGTCTTCATGATTTCTCTGTCCAGTGGCCTTTCTGCTGCTAGATTTCTCACATCTAGTTGTGTACGCCTGCCAGGACCTAAAGATCCAGAGAGTTGATCTGCTCTTTTCTTGACCCTTTCCAAATCCAGGTCATTCAGTAGTGTAGAAACTACTTCTGACAAATCATGAGCTCTGGCTTTCTTTGGGTGAGGTTAAATTGGTGTCATTGCAGGAAGCCAAACTCTTTCCATACCATGTTTATTTGTTACTTAGCTAAATAATTGCTACAACCTTCATTATCCATTCTGGGGTTTAATGGGGTTTGTAAATTAGAGAGGCAGAGACATTTCAATAGAAAACAAATTTCCCATTTTCCTTCTGATGATTCTTTCTTCCCTGGACGCTCACCTCGTGTGGCAAGGAAGCTGTTCTTGGGTTTCTGCTGTTCCAGCAAATAAGTCCTTAATTGACACGGAATGTGTTTACCTTTAAGACTAGCGCACCCTGGCAGGCCTGTTGGTAAATATTCCCCTCCTAAATATTTGATTTAAAGAGCTCAACTTTGAGGACAAAATAAAATAAGGAAGCAGCTTTTTCAATGTATTATTAATACCCGTAAATGGCGGTGGCTGAACGTAAAAGCAGAAGATATAATGCGGTTTCCTGGAGCGACGGGCTTTTAAACAAGTTCCAGTTATTGAAAATTGTGCAGTAAAAAAGGGAAAATGAAATATCTTTTCAGATAGGATAATAAAGATGGGCTGCATTAGGCTGCCTCGCCTGGAAAGCCCAGCAGATGAGACGATGGTGAGCAGTGGCAGGTCGAGAATGGCTGGGGAGAGAGGCGATAGAATGCCAGGACCGTGTCTGCCTCCCCGAAGCACATGCCGGATTGGCAGTGTGGGCCTGAATGAATTCCATCAGGAGCTCAAGTTTGGCTGGAGCAATCAATCTTGACTGCTGGCCCAGGAAGAGTATATTTTTGTATGGTTAAATTATTTTTAAAAATCTTTTTTGAAAGATAAAATCTTATAGCTGGAAGGAACTTTTGGAATTTCCTGGTCCAACTTTTCACACAATGTAGGCTTGTACTCTGTGATGTCCTTGGGCAGGTGGTCATCCTGCTTCTGCTTGAACATAGAGAAGTACTAGCATGGTAGAAAGAGGACTGGATTTGGTGTCAGGGGAATTTGTCACATTACTTTGGGCAAGGCCCTTAATAAATATAACAGCAAGAAGCATTTATGGTTAGCAAAACATTTTACATGTGTTATCTTTTGATCCTCACAACAACCATGTGAGGTAGGTTTGATTATTGTCCCCATTTTAGAGAAAACTGAGGCTGAGAGAAATTAAGTGACTTTCAAGATCATCCAAGGGAGGATTTGACACAAGGTCATCTAGATGCCTAGTCTAGCTCTTTATTCATTGTACCTAAAACTTCCAACTTAACCTCTCTGGCCCCTAGTTTCTTTATCTTAAAAAAAAGAGGGGCAGCTAGGTGGCGCAATGGAGAGAGCACCGGCCCTGAAGTCAGGAGGACCTGAGTTCAAATCTGGCCTTAGACCAAACACTTGACACTAGCTGAGTGACCCTGGGCAAGTCACTTTAACCCCAATTGCCTCACTAAAAAAACAAAAAAGAGAGAGAGAGAGAGAGAGATTGATCTATATCAGGGGTTCTTAACCTGGTGTCTGTGAACTTAATTTTAAAAAATGTTTCAATAACCTTATTTCAGTGTAATTGATTTTCTTTGCAATCATACAAATCTTATTTTATGTATTTAAAAATATTCTTCTGGAAGGGGTCCATAGGCTCCGCCAGTCAGCCAAAGGAGTCCAGGATACAAACAAGGTTAAGAACTCTTGGTCTAGATGGCCTCTGAGCTTCTTTTTTTAGCTCTGAATCTGTGATCCTGAAATTTTCAGTGGCAGGGACAGCTCTCATCACTAGAAGTTTTTTCTTTCATCCAGCCAAAATATATCTCTTTGAAGCTTTTACCCTTTGCTCCTAGTTTTAACTTTAGGAAGGTGACTCTTTCCTTCTTCCACATGATGGCACTCGTACATGTTGCATCCCTTCTAGGACACTATAAGCTCCCCGAAGGCAGGGACTCCATGATTATTCATCTTTTGTCCCTGGTGCCTAGCAGTGTCTGGTACATAGTAGACGTTTAATAAATGTTTGTTGGGTTGAATTTTAAAAAAAAAAGCAATCATGCCCGTAGTCTTCTTTTGAGATTATCTTTGCATGACATGGTAGCCATTCCTTTCTAAACCTCCTCCTCTGGAATTCACTCTGGTTTAACAATATTCCTCTTCCAATGTGGAGCCTAGAGCAGAATACATAAGTCTAGTTGTTTTCTGATTTGTATAGAGCACAGTGGGGTTATCACTTCCCCCATGCTTGCACATATCATTTCACCCTGTGGAGGTCAAGTTTCAGTTAAAGCTTTTAGACTTAGCACTTAAGGTTTTTTTTTTTTAACTTTCAATGCTTGTTTACAAAAGGAGATCCAGAGGTCAATGAGACAGAGATGGTCAAGGTATTTCAAGTTTCAGTCACTGCAGACAAAGACCCTGATGATACCAGAAGGGTCTGCTCTCCATCACAAGCTGGCCTTTCCCTCTTATTGGGTGAAGAAAAGCTTCCCTTCACAGTACTAATCCCTTCTGCTGCTGTGGTCCACAGTTTGGTGATGGATCAGGGAGAAGTAGGGTAGGGTGAATTCTAACCAAACCTTTGTGGTCTGGGGGTGGAGAAGGGATCGTGGATAGCTATTTGGGGGTGACTCTCATCACCACACCCCACTTAGCCTCTGGACTGGCAGCCATTCAGGGCCAAGTGCACCCTTTCCAATGGACAGTCTGATTGGGCATGGCATTTATACAACTTGACTGCCCATTGAATATTCATGAACTGATTTACATCCAGGGGAGCTGGGCTAGTGGCTGTTTAGCAGAGGGGTAACAGCAATGAGGATAAAACCATTTCTTTGCTCCCTTGCCAGTCCCCTTGGTCCATTCCAGTAGTCTGTTTATGGTGGTCATATTGCAATGCTGGATTAATAGAACATCTGCCATGCAACAAAGATGGCACTTCAGCCACTTACTGATGACTCAGATTTAAATAATAGCTTGTGTTTTGGGAAGAGCTGGTTTCTTGGTTAAATGACTCTCTTGCCAAAAGTGGCTGGTTTTAGATTCAAAGCTTTATTTTTTGCAGGAGAGTTATAGTTATAGAATCATGGAAGAATAGGATGATGGGATATCAGATATCAAGGTTAAGAACTTGAGGGACCATCTAATCTGTCTTCTTCATTTTAGAGACAAAGAGATTGAGGGTTAGAGAGGGTAACAGTCACATGGCTGATCTGGGCCTTGAATCTAGGCCTCTTGACTAAGTTTATACTCCTTCCACTAGAGTACACCTATTAACATCTGTGGAATACCACATATTAGCATCCATGGAATATATTGACACTAATTTGTTTATCAGATCAGTTAGCTCATAAGATAAAGTGTTGTTGTTGTTGTTGTTGAGTTATTCAGTCATATCTGACTCTTCCTGACAACATGGACCATAGCATGTCAGACCCTTCTAACCTCCACCGTCTCTTGAAAACTCCCCAAGTTCATGCTCACTGCTTCCATGGCACTATCTATCCATCTCATCCATTGCCATCTCCTTTTCCTTTCACCTTCATTCTTTCCCAACATCTGTATCTTTTCCAATCAATTTTATCTTTCATCATGTGGCCAAAGTATTTAAACTTCAACTTCAGTATTTGACCTTCCAGCAAATAGCTTGAATTAATTTCTTTAAGTATTGACTGATTTGATCTCCTTGCTCTTCAAGGGACTCTCAAAAGTCTTCTCCAGCACCACAATTCAAAAGCATTGATTCTGTGGTGCCCAGCTTTCCTTATAGTCCAACTCACAGGCATACATTGCTACTGGGAAAACCATAGCATTGACTGTATATGGACCTTTGTCAGCAAGGTGATGTCTCTGCTTTTTAGTATGCTATTCTGATTTGCCATAGCTTTCCTTCCAAGAAGCAAGCGTCTTTTAATTTCATGGCTGTAGTCACTGTCTGCAGTGATCTTTGAGCCCAAGAAAATAAGGTAGGAGGTTACAAGAGAATTTGATGAAATTTGTTGGTTTGTCCTTCAAGAAATCAAAGTGATGTTTATGTAATATACAGAATCCAAGAACTGGAAAGAACTTTATGAAGAAATCATTTTAGTGAATAATATTTATATTTAGTGGTTTTACTAAAGGCTTCTACTTCTGATCAAATAAAAGAATTACTGTGGAGGTACATTCTAGTCATTGACTCAGTTAATCATGCTTTATGTTCCTATCGGTAAAATGAAGAGATTAGAAGGGACGGTCTCACAGTTCCTATCAAGCTGTAAAATTCTGTCTTGTTTGCTCTAACATTCAATGTCCTGGCATTCTGTTCTAATGTCCCTTCTAACTCTAACATTCAGTGTTCTTAGGATCTCTTCCAGTTTTAATATTTTATATATTTTCTAGTCTAACATCTTGGATTCTAAGGTCTCTTCTGGCTCTCAAGTTCTATGTTCTAAGGTCCCTTTCAGCTCTAACCTTCTCTGATTCCAGGGTTCAAGTCAAGTTAAGAAGTGACTTCTTAAGATCCACTGTACACTGAGCACTGTAGGGGGAAGGGACTGTATCTGCTCTCCAAGAATCTACCACCCAGTTAGGGAGATAAGAATCATGAGCATAAAGCAATTAAAAAATAATACAAGGATGTAAAGTCATGTGTGCAATTGGATAAAATCAAGTGTTGAAGTGTATGGTGACGACACCAAAGGCCATGGGCTTTTGGCATCAATTTTGGCTTGATTTATTAGGGAAGACTTCCCGGAGGAGGTGAAGGGCAAGTGGTGGAATACAGGCACAGTACAGATCACAGAAAGGGAAGATTATCGTTGAATGAAAAATAGAATCCTTAATCAATACATCTAAATAATAGTAATAAATAACATCAATAACCATAACAATTAACATGGCATGTTGCCACAGGGTCCCTAGACTCCAGCTGAGTCAGAATTCAGAGGTAAGGTTTTTTCTTTCGAGGCAAGCCAGGCTCAAAACGAATTCTCTTGAACAAGATGCTATAATCTGTCTGGTTCCATTGCTCACTGTTGGCCAGAACATATTGTTGCCGAAATTAGCTTTATAATGTCATATGGCACATTCCCCCCATCTCCCCCCAATCCTCCTTCACAGTCCTGAACAGGAATAGCTGTGACAGCTCCCAACCAGAAGTTGTTTTTCCTTTAAGGATCACATTGGGGGAAAGAAAGCTGTACCTCATGTTCTCTCTGGATTGCTGGTGTTCTGAGAGACTCACAACACTGTTAATTTGCAAGGAGACTCAGCACATAGGCTCTTCCCTCTCTTCCTCCCCCGTCCCTTCCCCAGTCTCCAAGGAGCCAATTTGCAGGAGAAGGGGCTCCTCACTCAGTGAGCTTTTTCTTCACTTACTTCCTTGCCCTTGGCTGAGCTGGGTCCTAGTTAACTCTATTTGTGCAGATGAAGGATAAAGATCGCTAGTCCTGGAGTCAAAAAACCTGTGTTCCCAACTCAGATTTTTACTCACTGTGTAACTTTGCAAATCAGTGTAAGCTTTCTGAGACTCAATTTCTTCATCTATAAAATGGGGACAATCATTCTTGCACTAACTGTTTATTATAGGGTCACAGGATTTAGACCTGGAAGAGACCTTAGTATCATAGGATCATAGATTTAGAGCCAGAAGGGTCCTCAGAAGTCATCCAGTCCAACCCACTTATTTTATGGGTGAGGAAGGTGAGAGGTTAAACAACTTCTCCAAGGCCACACAGGCAGGGAGTAGAAGATCCGGACGTTGAATCTAGCACTTCTGGACCCAAATCCAGAGCGTTTCTACTGTACAGTAGCACCTCACCTGATAGTTGAGAAGATACTGCCTTGGAAGCTATAAAACACTAAATGGTGGTGGTGGTATTGATGATAACTTTTCATTTGTTTAGTCACTTAAAGTTTGCAGAGCACTTTGCATACATTATCTCATTAGAACCTTACAACAGTCCTGGAGAAAGTTTCTCCATGTATGAATATTCCTTCTTTACCAATTACATGTTTCTGTATGAAAGTGAGCTATTATCCTTTCCCTCCTCTTTCTCTTTCTTTTCATTCCAATTGTTACACTGTGTCTTTCTCTGATGCCTCCTTGTGCAATGGATATGATCCAAAACTCCCTCTTTTATGGTGTAGGGAACTTCTGGTGAGAAAAACTTCCCTTTTTCAATGCAGATCAGCAGCTGCTTCACAATTAATCCTAGAAAGCTACCTAGGCTCTGAGAGGTTTAGGTGACTTGGCCAGTATCACCCAGACAGTTTTGGGGAGAGAGAGATAGAGAGAGTGAGCGAGCGAGAGAGCATATTTCCATATAAAATTGGAACATAAAAAAGATTATATATGAAACTGTAAATCTCCATTTTATCTGCTTACTTTTTTTAAAAAAAATATATAATAAATTTCATGCTACTTTCAAAACTGTCCTTGTATACTTACTTAATAATAACTAATATTTTTATAATGTATACTATGTGCCAAGCACTGTGCTAAGTGCTTTACAAATGTTATCTTAATTGATCCTCATAATCACCCTGGGAGATAGGTTCTATTATTAACCCAATTTTCCAGATGAAGAAACTGAGGCAAACAAGGGTTAAGTGACTTAGTCACACAACTAGTAAGTATCTGAGACTGATAGAACTCAGGGCTTCTTGACTATATCTACTGCACCACCTAGCTTCCTGTCACTTCTGTTGTTGTTATTTGGTTGTTTTTCAGTCCTGCCTGACTCCTCATGACCTCATTTGGGTTTTTTTTTGGCAAAGATATTGGAGTGATTTGCCATCTCCTTCTCTAGCTCATTTTACAGATGATGAAAAAGAGGCAAACAGGATTGAGAGACTTGCCTAAGGTCACACAGCTATTAAGTATCTGAGGTCACATTTGAATTCAGGTCTTCCTTACTCCAGGCCCAGTGCTCTATCCATTCCACCAACTAGCTACCTGTTACTTCTGAGCTTCCTTCTCCTCTATTCTGTGCATTTCAAAAAAAAATTTTTTTTCAGTGGCCCTCTTTTTTGGCATCATTCTTGTTAACTTTCCCTTGTCTGACTATGGCCATTCCCCCAATTAGATGCTGAGAGGAAAACACTATTCTTTGACAAATAAACATAGTCAAGGAAAAGGAATCTTACTGCAGTAGCAATGTCCAAAAAAAAGTGTGTCTCTTTCTGCACCTTGTAACCATCACCTCTCTGACAGAAGGTCAATTGCTTCCTTACAAGACCTCTGGAGGCTTGGTTGGTCATTGCCTTGATCATAGTTCTTAAGTCTTTCAAAATTGTTTTTCATTAAAATTTCCCTGTATAAACTGTTCTCATTTCGCTCATTTCACTCTGTATCAATTCATACCATTTTTTTCAGGTTTTTCTGAAATTATTTTATCATTTCCCATGGCAAACTAATATTACATGGAATTTGTATACCACAATTTGTTCAGTCATTCCCCAACTGATGCGCACATCCTTAGATTCTAGTTATTTTTTTCTTTTAATTTTAATTCCCCCCTTTTTTAATCAGGAAATTTGTTTTGCTTTCACTTTTCTCTCCCTGATATTATCCTTCCTCTTAACACCACTCCCATTACTCACTTGTTTCCCTGTTGAGGTTGATATATTTCTAAGAAACTAACTGTATATGTGTGTTCAACTCTCCTTTGTCCATTTCAGAATAGAATGAGATTCACTTGATGTCTACTCCCCTATATTTATATGGTCTTCTCAGGGGCCATAATTTAAAAAAATAGCAAGTTTCATCCCTTTCTTCAATTCAACTTAAAATATTTATTAAGCATCTACTGTGTGCCAGGCACTGTGAGATACAAATAAGGAAAAGATGGTATTTGCCCATAAAGAGTACACAATTTAATTGGGGGGGAAATAATACACAAAAAAGCTGGGAAGGGGCTGGGGTACCAAGGGGTACCCTCCAAAGTATCTGTTTCAGGGATTTCAGACCATACAGAGCTACAGATGGAAAGTGGGATGAGCTCAAAGTCCAGACCCAGTTGTCTATAAAGGAAAGCTTTAGATGGAGTTTAGCTTTCCACTCTCCTGCCCTCCAATCAGAAGGGAGAAGAAGCTGAGGGAGGTGGGAATGTGCTGAGTATCCAACGTTGAGTTCAACAGTACAATCATTCCTTCCACATTGCAGGGGTTAAGGGCATCCCTTTTCCCCCTCCTCCCCCCAGCAATCTGGGAAATTCACGTAAAATATTTTGCCCCTCCCTTCGTACCAGAGAAGTCTGATTTTTTTTTATTTTTCTTTTATGGGGTGTTTATAGTACCTTATTGTAAAATTTGGGTTGATATTATATAATACTATGCACATATTTTATGCATTTCTGAGTTTCTAAACTTTTTTTCTGTGTCATTTGCTGGCCTTTACATGTCATTTGCAGCTTCCGCAAAACTCCCCCAAATTCCCATTCAATTTCTTATGCTGACCTGCTGTATATCAAAACCACAATGGGGAAAGTCATGATGTGGAAGGGATAATTGTATGATGAAATTTCCCGTGATAAGGTCGTGTACGAGGGGCATCTAAATCAAGCAGAGCTATACTAGAATAGTCTTTTAACCCTCCTTTCTTTTTCCTTTCTGAACAGAATCAATCCATTACTGTTTTTCTTATTTACCTCCCTAAGTATCCTTTGATGACATTAAGGTTTTAGAGGGACACTTTTCTCTCCTCTCCTCTCATCCATCATCAGGCCTTTCCAATGGATCGAATACATTTTATGTTTCTAGGTTTCTCTTATCTCTTGTGTTTGTAACTTTAAACTTAGCTTTGGTCTTTTTATCAGAAATGGTATTATTTGTTACAGAAAATTTCCAGTGGGGTATGGGGTGGGAGGGAGAGAAAATAGATGTCTATTAATAAAAAAAACTTCAATAAAATAAGAAAAAAGAAAAAATGCTATTCCATTAAAACTAAATTCCCTTCCTTTCCGCATCCCCTTCCCATAGGATTATGCTCAGCTTTGCTCTTCTTGGTTGTAAGCCCATTTTATCTTTTGCCTTTTGGGATATTCTATTCTAAGACCTTGTATACACAGTAGCAGCTGCCAGGTCTTGTGTGATCCTGGTCCCTTGGTACCTGAACTGCTTCTTTTTAGATGCTTGCAATATTATTTCTTCACCATGAGAGCTCAGACTTTGACTTTGACATTACTGGAACTTTTCCTTCTGGTGCTTCTTTTAGGAGGTGATGAGTGGATTCTTGATACCTTTACTTTGCCCTTAGGTTTTAATTGATATAGGAAGTTTTTATTTATAATTTTTTTCAATATAGGGTTTGTGATTTTTTTAAAATTTGTGTTTTCCAGGCAAGTCTGATGTTTCTAAAATTATCCCTCCTTGATTCTATTTTCCAGTTGTTTTTGATAACAAAGCTTGTATTTTCTTCTATTTTTCAATCATTTGATTTTGTTCTAATATTTCTTGCTGTCTCATAGAGTCAGTGATTTCTGTTCTAGCTTATTCCTTATTACTTGGGTAAGGTTTACTATGTTCTCTACCTAAGCTACTCATCTTTCCAAATCTTTTCCCTAGAACTTTTACTTAATTAAAAAAAGTATCTCTTGCTTAATTTCTTCTGGGTATTTGGTAGTCACTGTGGAAAATTCTCTTTTCCTTTAAGTCTCCTTAAGTTGTTGTAAAGTTACTTTTCCTTTCTGGGCTGGATTTTTGGGCACCTCTAAATCAACAATAAATTATTTTCTACTTGTCAAGTACCTTCCTTGATTCATCTTTCCAGCTTTAGTTCTAGCTGGGAATTTGTGCCAAGACCAATTTATACCCTCTGTTGTACTTTGGAATGGGGTGGTTGGCCCTGTTTTGCATTACCCTGGTATGTCATGGTCTTCTTTGAGAATGAAGGACAAACCACAACCTGTGAGGAGTCCGAGCTGCCTGAATAGGGACCCAGCTGGCCAGTCCCACTTGGGCAACTCCTCCTCTCTTTTCTTCTCTCCTCTCTTCTCCTTTCCTCTCTTCTCCTCTGCTTTCTTTCCTTACCTGAGGCTCTTCTCTCCTCCCTTACCTGAGGGAGGTAAATTCTGTCCAAAGGAAGGTAAATTTTGATGGCCAAAAGCTACCTAGTTAATTTGGGGTTTACTGCCTAGATTTCTTTCTCAAAGACTGTGCCTTAAACTCAGTTGACTCTGGAGCTCATACACTGGACAATAACAGGTCCCTGATCAAGCACCACTTAAGTGTTATTTTTTGGGCCTTCCTGGCTCAGAGTGAATGTAAATAGTAACTGTTTCTCTTTTGGCCAGCAACTCTAAAGGTCTTCCCCTCCCAGTATGATTTTTTTTTTATGAAGGGGTCATCCCTTAGAGGCCTGTTCACTGAATGGACGTTGCCTCACTCAAAGTGAGAACCTGAAAAAACCTTAGCTTAAAAGGGCCAAGGTCTCCCACTGCATCCTAGGCCATCTTCAGTCATCTTGATTGATATCTGGCCACTGCATCCAGATGGCTCTGGAGGAGAAAGTGAGGCTGGTGACTTTGCACAGCCTTACTTCACTCAAATCAAAGTCAACTGCAAGTCATGTCACCATCTCCCTGATGTCATGGTCGTCTTTGAGAATGAAGGACAAACCACACACAACCTGTGGGGGTCTCCTTGAGAGTTCCTGTGGTGATATCTACCTCCTGTGGTTAGGACCCTCTCCATTCCTGCTCCCATTTTGGAAATTGAAAGCATTAGATCAGAGGTTCCCAAACTTATTTGGCTTACTGCTCCCTTTAAAAAAAATTACTCAGCGTGTTTCCCCCCATCCCCAAAATCTACTTTCTTTATCCCTTTAACAGTTTTTTTTATATTTGTGTCATTTCAAAGAAATATGATTTTTAAAAAAATGATGCATCTTAAATTTAATCATTTATTGTAAATATGTTTTTTTCCTGCATTTAAATTTTGATGATGCAATACTGCATCATGTGGCCATATAGTACTGTAATGTAAAGAAGTCATTACACACACATATTCCTACCAATACATGCTGGACTTCCCAACAATGCATGACACACTTGACCGCTTGTTAAGACCTGTCAGTGGACTTGACCACTGATGGGTTATAACTTGCATTTTGTGAGTTTATTTGGAAAATAATGTAATCATTAGGACTTTAACTCTGTTACACAGCAGATGAAATATGTATGAATGGTTTTTCAAAATTTTCTTCTCTTCTTTCCTTATGCTTCCACTGCCCCCTTATTTTTGTTCAATACCCCCCTATTGCACCTGAGGCTACTACCACCCCACTGGATCATTCCAGCGCCCCCAAGGGGGTGGTATTGCCCGGGTTTGGAACCTTTTCTTCTTTAGGGCCTTTCATGACATCTCAAGACAGAGTGCTAGGACCTCAGAGTGCCTAAGTTTGGGCTGTCCTAATATAAGTGCAGCTACTATAAGTCTGAGTCCTCTCGCCCTGTTGCCACCTTCCAGGAGATTCCAAGGTCCCCGTCTATGGTATTCCCACTGCTGGTGCCTTTCTTAACCATCTGTCTGAACTTACTGCTTTCTGATAAGAGCCTTTTAGGTTGCATCTATTTCTGGATTATTTTTGGTTGACTAGGAAGCTGCCATTCTTTGCCTGTATTGGTAGTGGCATTGTTTCTGGGTCTTTTTCCTGCTACCTGTGGGCTTCTGGATGACTTATCATGCAATTCTAGGGTGGATGAAGTCATTGTCATTTCTCACTGGATTCCTTGATTTTTATTCTTCTTCCTGTCTGCAGGATATAAGAGAGATGCCATTCAATTGTCTGCATGGTTCCCTAGGCTAGCTGCATCCTCTCAGCAGGGGACTGGATGAGACACATCATGCTGGTCTCCTTAGCTGGCCTCTTTCTGATAATGAGGAATTTGAGACTCCCATCATGTATCAGTCTCCCAGGCTGGCTTCTTTCTGCTTTCAGGGAATCCATCTTGCTTGCAGGGGACAGAGATATGTCATTATCTTTCCTCCAAATCCTCCCTTCTTCCTAACTTTTCAATTACAGTTGAGGCTACCACTATCCTTCCAATCACTCAGGTTTATAACCTAGATGTTATACATGAATCTTCACTCTCTCTTCCTGCATATCCAAACTAAAGCCATGTCCTGTAGATTTTACCTTCATAACATCTCTAGTGTATTCTCCCTTCTCTCCTCAGACACTACCACCACCTTGGTTCAGGCCTCATCACTTCATGCCCTGGACTATTGCAATAGATAGGATAGTGTCCCTGAAAAGTCTCCTCTCTAGTCCATCCCTCACTCAGCTGTCAAAGGGATTATCCTAAAGTACAATTCTGACCATGTCACCCCACTCACCTCCACTCAATAAATTCCAGTGGCTCTTTGTTACCTCCAGGATCAAATATGAATCCTCTTTTTGGCATTCAAATCCCTTCATAACTTGTGTCCCACCCCCACCCACCCACAACCCACCCAAACTTCTCACAATTTCCTCAGGCTAACATCCTCTGAGATTCAGAGATGCTAGCCTCTACTTCCTTATCTCCACCTCCTGACTTCTGGCTTCTTTCAAGTCTCAGCTATAATCCCTCCTTTTACAAAAAGCCTTTCCTGGTCCTCCTTGTTATTAATGCCTTCCTTTTGTCATCACCAATTTATCCTGTGTATATATAGTTGTTTTCATGTTTTCTCTCCCCAGTAGAGTATGAGCCCCTTGAGAGTATCTTTTGTCTTTCTTTGTATTCTCAGTGCTGAGCATGTAGTAGGTGCTTAATAAATATTTATTGACTGACTAACTGATTTATTCAATCTTATAAGAATTTCAAATTTTTGCTGGAGTAGGCATGAAGGGGCTGGGTTGTGTGTTCAGGCTATCATCTTGGGTGGAAATCCCTGATCTCAGACTCTTGAAGGCTTTTCTAGAGACATATGTGTTTGGACAGTTGCTATCAAGTTAGAAAAGGCTAAGTACAGGTATAGTGCTGAACTATGTATTCCTGCCATATGAGGATTGGCCTATCCAAGTTTATAGTAGAGATCAGGGTGGGGAATCAAGGCCCCATGTGGCCCTCTAGGTCCTCAAATGTGGCCCTTTGACTGGATCCAAACTTCACAGAACAAATCCTTGGAAGTTTGGATTCAGTCAAAGGGCCATACTTGAGGACCTAGAGGGCCACATGTGGCCTTGAGGCCATAGGTTCCTCATCCCTGGTAGAGATGCTCATGGTGAATTTTCAAGCGAAGAAAATTTTGAAGACTCTCTCCTAAGTTGTAAAAGTGTTAGAATCTGCATTATAGAAGAAATACCCATACCAATCAGATCACCTCAAACATATTGAAGCATTATTATCCTCAAGATAGTAAAGTATTATTATCATTGTCATCTGTTTGACCCCCAACCCACCCTTACCCTATCCCCACAACCATGGTCCTTGTATATGCCATTTACCCATGGCCCTCACTTTATAACATCTGTATGTTCTGAAAAGTTAGGTATAATTCAGAATTTAGGGAATTGGATCTGATGTAAATGGATCTTTTGGGGATACTTTTGGAACAGACAAGAGCCCTTCCTCTAGTTTATCACTTGTGAAAATCCCAATTTGCCCATACAAGCTATCACTAGTTTTCAAATGGACTGTGTTCCAAAAGGATGCTTGAAGTTGGAATATGGGATATTTATGATAAAAATGATGGTGATGATAGCTGACACTTATATGATGATTTAAGATTTATAAAATGCTTTATGTACATTAGCATATTCTTTCATGGAAATAATGTAACAAAGTAGAAAGGATGGTACTTTATAGTTGCAAAAGCACCAGATTTGAACTCAAAGGATCTATGTTTAAATCCCAGGTCTTCTTACTACCTTCCCCTTTCTGGACCTTGGTTTTCTCCTAGTAAAATTAAAGGGTTGCAAGTACACTAACTTCTTCATAAAGATTCCCTATTTGACAAAAACTTGCTGGAATAACTGGAGAGTGGCAGAAATTAGGCTTAGGTCCATACCTAATGCCATTTACCACAACAAACTCCAAATGGATACATGATTTAAATATAAAATATCACAGCATGAAAAAATTAGAGGACAAAGCAACAATATACATTTCACAACTATAGCTAGGGGGAAGATTCTTACCTAAAGCACAGATAGAGATTATAATAAGAGACAAAATGAATACTTTTTATTAAATAAAATGGAAAAAAAGCTTTGCACAGGCAAAATAAATGCAGTTAGAAGCAGAAAGAGAAAAATTGATTTTGAAAAAAATCTTCACAGCCAATTTATATCTAATAAAAGTCTAATATCCAAGATATATAAAAAATTGATACAAATATCTGAGAATAAGAGCCATTCCTTAATAGATGATGTGAGCAGGTAATTCTCAAATAAAGAAATACAAACCATTTACAATCATAAAGTTCCAATGCACTAATAAAAAGAGAAATACAAATTAAAACTTATCAGATTGCCAAAAATGACCAAAAAAGGGAAAACAGCCATTGTTGGAGGGTTGTAGGAAGAGTGGAACACCACTGCAGTGTTGGTGGAGTCAATCAGGAAAATAATTTGAACCCATACCCTAAACTGAATATGCTCTCTGACCCAGTCATATTACTACTAGGCTTGTACCCCCAAAGAGCTCAAGGACAGAGGGAAAGGATGCGTGTATATAAGAGCAGCATGTTTTTTTTTGTAGTAAAGGATTAGAAACAAAACAGGTACCAATCCAATTGGAGAATGGCTTAACAAATTGTGGGACAGGAATGAAATGGGATTTTCTTGTACCTCAAGAAACAAGGACTATGATAGATTGAAAGAAATTTGAAGAGACATACATGAATTGATGTGGTGTGATGTGAACACAACCAGAACAATCTTTGTGATGGCCATGACAATAATGCGAAGGGAAATACCTCTTGTTTTGTTTTGTTTTGGCTAGCCAATTGGGGTTAAGTGACTTGCCCAGAGTCACACAGCTAGTAAGTGGTATATGTCTGAGGCCAGATTTGAACTCAGGTAGTCCTGAATCCAGGACCAGTGCTCTAGTCATTGCGCCACCTAGCTGCCTCGAAGGGAAACAACTCTGAAAGACCATATCTAAGCCTTGGTCCTCATCAGCTTCAGGATCTCTTTCAACTTCAAATCTCATGACTTGAGGATTCCAGAGTGGGTGGTTTGGACCTATGGTGATAAGGCCAAGGCCAAGGATTTTATGTCCATATGGGCTAAGGTGTTCTGTTCTCTGGACATAGGATACTCCCCCACCCCATCCCAGGCATTTCAGAAGTACACACCATTGGCCATAGAATTATCAGTTCATAGGCTTTAGATTTGAAAGGGTCTTTAGAGGTCACTAAGTATAACTCCCTCATTTTACAGAGGAGGAAACTGAGACCCAGAAAATAAATAGGTACTAATGAAAGCTAGCAATGTAATGCTTTAAAATTTACAAATAGCTTCACCCATATTATATCATTTGATTCTCATAATAAACCTGTAATGTAGGTCTCATTATTATCCTTATTTTGTAAACTCCAGTGGACCCTTATCAATGATAATAATCACACTAATAATAATAACTAACATTTATATAGCACTTGGTTTATGCTAAGCACTTTACAATTAATGTTTCATTTGATCCTTACAACAACCCAGTAGGGTAGGTGCTATTATTATCCTCATTTTGTAAATTCCAATGGCTCCCTACTACCTCTAGAATCATATATAAAGTCCTCTGGCATCAAAAACTGTACATAGTACATAGTCCCTTCCTCCCTTTCCAGTCTTATACTTTACTCCCCTCTATTCACTCTATCCAGCTACACTGGCCCATTTTCTCACACAAGACACTCCTCCCATCTCTGTGCATTTGCAGTGACTATCCCCATCTTTGGAATATTCTCCTTCCTCACCTCTACCTTTAAGTTTCCCTGGCTTTCTTGATGTCTCAGTTCAAATTTTACCTCCTGTAGGAGGCCTTTCCTGGTTCCCCCAACTTCTAGCATCTCCCCCTCTCAAATTAACTCCCATTTACTCTGTATATAGGGTGTCCCAGACACTTAGTGTAGTTTTAAGCTAACAAGGCTTACATCTTGTATGGACCTAATTATTTACATGTTTCCTCCATTAGAATGTGAGCTCTTTGAGGGTAGGGATTATGTTTTTACTTTCCTTTGCATCCCCAAGAGGGAAGTAGAATACCTGGCCCATAGTAAGTAAGTGCTTAATAAATGCTTTTTGGTTGGTTGATATCTGGATTGAGTGAGGTGAAGTATACTATAGTAGCAGAATCAGGATGAGTCTAGGTGCTCTATTTCTAAACCTTATCATTACCCCATGTGTCATGAGGAGATGAGAGACTAGTGAAAAGAAATCGAACTCCTAGTAATTGAAGGGAGAGGAGCCATTTCTGTAGAGAGGACAACATATTTTTAAAGAATGCAAGGCTTCAGTGGGAGAAAAGATGCTTCTTCATTTAAGTTCAATTCAGGTAACCCATGATTTAACACATGACTTGAAGATCATAGGATCCTAGATTAGGAACTAAAGAAGACCAGAGAAGTCATCTATGAGAAACTTATTGTTAAGTGATTTGTCCAGGTTCATAGAGGTAGCAAATAAGTAAAGTGAGATCTAGACCCAGATTTATGAAGGTCCTTTATACTCTCATGTCTTGACTAGTACAATTGTGGTAATACCTCTTCTTTCCCTGTTGCTAGGGAACTTTTTATCGAGTCTCCTTCACTGCCATAGGTCTGACTGGCAGCTGTTACTCCCCCACAGATGGAGCTGACCCCATCTGACTACCCCAGTCTCTTCCAGTCTTGATGGATAGAGCCTCCATTCCTACAATACTTCTCTGAGAGTAACTTCCCAAGCTTCCAGGGGCTACCTCCAAAGCTCCTGCCCCTTGCAGTCCTACCCTCTTGTCACTGAGACCCTATCAGAGCCTCCATGTCTTGATGTGCCATGTCACCCCTCCTCTGCCCCCCATCTCAATGGAGCCCCTGCAGGGGCCTTCTCTTGCCAAAGTCTATTTTTTTTTATTAAAGTTCCTTCATCAGCAATTATTATACACATTGGAGCCAGGCAGCCTGACGTTTCAACATCACTGGCGCCAAGTAAATGTTTCTTGAGGGAAGGACAATAAAGAGAATAACAATGTATTTTCCCAGTGGAATCTCTAGTGGCTGATGCTGCTGGCTAAGATCTTTGATTTACATATTAGGTGAGTAGATAGGGGAATGGTTAATACTCAGATTCATGAGCTAGGCCTCCCACAAGTGGAAATTAAAATGGTTGTGTCTATAGGCCAGCAATAACTTTAGAGCCCTTTGCATTAGACTAAATGCCCTATCAAAAATCTTAGAGTTGAAGGGACCTCAATAGTCTAGTCCAGTTTTCACCTGAACGTGAATCCCCCCTATCTAACATGCCTGAGAAGTGGTTATTCATCTTCCACTTGTAAATCTCCAGTCATAAAGAACTTAATACCTAGTCCTGAGAGGACCCACTCTACTTTTGGGCCAGTTTGATCACTAAAAAGTTTTTCCTTACATGGAGATGAAAACAGCCTCACTGCAATATCTATTCATTGTTCCCCCTTTGCTGCCTTCCAGGCCAAGCAGAACACATCCAATTCTTTGATATGAAAACCATTCAAATATTTGAAAAGGATAATCATATCTATCTGAATCTTCTTCCAGATTAATATTCCTAATTCCTTCGGCCTACCTTACATGGCATGAACTCCATGTCCTTCTCCATCTTGGTTGCCCTCCTCTGGATGTTTTTCAGTTTATCCACATCTTTCCCAAGATGTATATCCAGAAATGAATACAATACCCCAATGGTCTGACTAGCATATGGGAGGGCATGCTTGCTGCTGGGACTGCTGCCTGTCTGTACTGAAGCCCAAGGCTCATATGACAAGTGGGAGAATGTCTGAGTGAGCCTCATCCCCTGTCCTACTAGGAAAAGACCATAAAGCTATGCTGTGTGTGAGTTCAGCTTGGCCCTGAGGGACTCAATCAGCAGGTAATAAAAAATTCTATTAAAGAATACATTTTCTAGATTTGCTACCAGGAGATCCATCCATCCATCCAACCATCTGTCTGTCTATCTATCTATCTATCTATCTATCTATCTATCTATCTATCTATCTATCTATCTATCT
>NW_020954564.1:8503897-8566507 GCF_900497805.2 Vombatus ursinus | reverse complement strand
TCTATCTATCTATCTATCTATCTATCTATCTATCTATCTATCTATCTGTCTGTCTGTCTGTCTGTCTATATCTATCTATCTATCTATCTATCTATCTATCTATCTATCTACACACATACACATCATTACCATCTTCAAAATCAGCCTCATAGAGAGAAAGCACTGCTGCCACCATCCCTGCCCCTACTCTCTCAGCCTCTTGAAGGGATTACAGCAGAGTGATGAATATCATCTCATGTGGATGATTCCCAAATTGATATTTCTAACCCTTGTCTCTCTCCTGAGCTTCACTCTCCCATCACCAAACTGCTTGTTGAACATTTTAAAATGGGTGTCCCATAGGCATTTCAAACTCAACATATTCAAAACAGAACTCATTATCTTCCTCCTCAAATCCCTGCCTCTTCTGAAATTCCCTGTGACTCTTGAGGGTACCACCATCCTTCTAGTCACCCAGGTTTGAAATTTTGGGGTCATTAGGGACTCCTCATTTTCACTCATTACACACACCCATCTAGTTGCCAAATCTTACTGTTGATACCTTCCAGCATTTCTTTTATGTACACCTTTTCTCTATCCACACTACTCAGTTCAGGCCCTTTTCAACTCTTACCTGGACTATTGCAATAACCTTCTAATTGGTCTCCCTGTCTCAAGTCTGGTCAATCTAATCTGTCTTCTATACAACTCCCAAAATGAGGTTTTAATGGAGTTTTCCCAAAGCACAGGTCATTTCCATGCTCAGTAAATTCTAGTGGCTTCCTATTACCTCTAGAAGCAAATATAAGCGCTTCTGTTAGGAATTTAAAATCTTCACTGCCGTTCCAGCCTTATTACACATTACTCTCTTTCACATACAATATGGTCCAATCTGACATTCTTACTATTCTTCATGCATGACACCCCATTGACTGTCTCTATGCCTTTGTCCTGGCTATTCCTCAACCCTGGAACCTGTTCTCCACCTCCAACAGAATCATTAGCTCCCATTAAGATCACTCCAGAGTCACTTCTCCATAAAGGTTGATTCCCTGCCTCCCTCCCAACTCTCGCTACTTTCTTCCCAATCACTTTGTATCTATTTTGTATATATATGTGTGTATACACACACATACACACACACACACACACACACACACACACACACACACACAAACTCTGGCAAGTGTTTGACTGGTTTCAAAAAATCCTGAAATTTGTAGTTCTTCTCAGTTTGGGAAGAGAGGTGCCAGTAGTCCCATGGCAGCAGCTGGTATATGTCACATCGCAGTTCCTTTCTTTAAGACCATGAGAAATGACTTCAAAATGGACAAGCGTGGAGGTATGTGACTGTGGGTTTTTATCATGGGTGCTCTCTAATAGTTGGAGATTATCCCGCAGAGAGGAAGGGGCAGTCCTTACCCCACCTCTGCCTTACTTTCACTTAATTGTGTAGATGTTTTAAAAAATTCTATTATAGAATACATGTTCCAGATTTAATATTTCTTATAAACATCTGTCATTGTTTAGTCCTTATGTTGCCTGGTGTTCTTTGTTTTGGGTGTGAGGGTGTGATGAGAACCACATAGGGAGAAAGGTACCTTTCCCAGTGCAGGGCTGGGAGCTTAAACCCCATCTCATTTTAGGAAGGGAAGGGGAGAGGAGGGGAGGGGAGAGGAGAGGAGGGGAGGGGAGAAGAGGGGAGGGGAGGGGAGGGGAGGGGCTTGGTTTTGAAGACTGGAAGTCAGGAACAGGGCTGAGAGCTGAATGAAGACCAACCTCCTCCATAAAATGGAGGCTCCAGGAGGAGCTTACCAAGGAAGAAGGAGACAAACTTTAGAGAAGGAAGTTCCATGTTGAGAAGGCCATGAGGTGATTAGACATTTCAGGTCAAGGAGGCCCCAGGTGCTGAGGATAAGGCAGCATGTTCCAGGATAAGGCAGCATGATTTTGAATTCTATAAGCCAGGAACAGGGACTAGAGGGTTTTATTCTTTGAGGCCATAAACATGAAGCATTTCATGACTGCACTTCCAAGTCCAGAATTACTATGAATGCTGCCAATATTTTACAAATCTGCCTTATAAATATAAGATGAGGTTACATCTAATATATGTACATGTTGTTCTCCCTCAAATAATATAAACAATTGTTTCAATTTATCTTTGTATCCCCAGTGCCTGGCACATCATAGGTGCTTACTAAATGATTGTTGATTAATTGTTGAGGACTTGAAGCCTCCATAACCACATGACATCTCCAATTACCATTATCACAAACCCTCCTAGCCTGGAAACCAACCTTCCCCACAAGAGCTGTGACTGAGAGGGACAAAAGACTGAAATGGCTGCTATTATTTTCTAAAATTAGTGGCCTCCTTCACTAAATTGATGGGGTATGGGCCCAAGTCAAGACCTTTGCCCCTTATCCCAAAAAGAACTTGGGTCCCATTTGTCTAAGCGATTTTCCTTGAA
Organism: Vombatus ursinus; assembly: GCF_900497805.2. Lineage (NCBI taxonomy): Eukaryota > Metazoa > Chordata > Mammalia > Diprotodontia > Vombatidae > Vombatus > Vombatus ursinus. The sequence goes on along the minus strand of NW_020954564.1, from coordinate 8,564,055 downwards.
TTCTCCCACTTGATCAAGAAGGTCTCTGGCGTTCCCCTGAGGCTATAATCTTATTATCATCAATCTCCCAATTCTCTGTTACTCTTAACCCAGCATAATCCTCCATTTTTTTACCTCCGTATGGCCCCTGGCTACTTCCCACCGTTGACCCTATCTAGACCCCATTCTGAGTTTCCAGTCACTCCCATCAAGATCCTTCCTAGATCCCTCCCACAGTCTTTCTGTATATAAGGTCTATCTTATCTCCATTAAGGTGCTCAGATTCTTAAAATCTAGCTAATAGCTCAGATTCCTTAAGAACCTAGCCAATAGCTCACCAATGTTCAGATTCCTTTAGAGTCTGGACAATATGGCAGATCTTTAACAAACCTTGCCTCTGGCTGAAAGAAGGCTTGGGTCGAATTCATTTGGGCAGGACCTGTGTGTTGTGATTTTGGGGTCCCAGCACCTCTAAACTTCTAGACCTTAACAAAATGATCTTACTAATTGCTACACCAACTCGCATGCCCTATCCTAACCCACTGAGAAGCCTATCAATTGGTAATTTTCCAGGTAGCTAGGTGGCACAGTGGATAGAGTGCCAGGCTGGGAATCAGGAAGACTCATTTTCCTGAGTTCAAATCTGGCCTCAGACACTTCCTAGCTGTGTTGACTCTGGGCAAGTCACTTAACCCTGCTTGCCTCAGTTTCTTCATCTGTAAAATGAGCTGGAGAAGGAAATGGCAAACCATGCTAGTATCTTTGCCAAGAAAACCCCAAATGTGGTCATGAAAAATTGGACACGACTAAAATGACTGAACAACATCAAAACAATGCACTTAGCAAACTTCCAACCTTTGTTCTCCAAACTGATTTGATAATAAAACTCATTAAAAAAAAAACAGGTAAAAACTATGGAGTTTTTCTCCATGTACTCTCTTCTTTATCCAGCTTAGCCCTAGCTCTTCCAAGTCCCTATCCTTTTCCTTCTCCTTCCACTGAACTTTCTGGAATCTCTTCTTTGTCATTAATAAATTCTTCATCCTCTTGTTCTGACTTTCATACACTTTCCATTATCTTATGTTCACATAAACCTACATTCTTTGGAGGACATCTCATACTCTAGGTATCTCTCCAGGGATGGCTGCTCCTCCCATGCATCTGGGCATACCAGGCCAGAAGGAGGAGTGGGCCTACTCCTTACCCCTCATTGCTTCTTTCAGACCTTCCCTCTGCTAAATTTATTCAGCAGTAACTCCTCCTCTGAGGCTGACTCTCTCTAGAAAAGCCAGCCCAGATCCTTACTGGAGTCATCTCCCAGCTTCTAGGTCATTCTCACTCCTTCGAAATCTTCCTCTCCACTCTAATAATGACCCCAGAGGCCTTTAATATTCACATTGGTAACCCTTCCAACAACCTGGCCTCCCAGGCCATCAATTTCAGTTACCATGACCTGTATGTTCATTCTTTTTCAGTTACTCAAAGGATGGTCACATGTAAATCTTGATCATTCTGTTCTACCCCCATGAGCTTGAACTCTGAAATTGCCACCTCTGATTATATTCTACTGTTCTTCTAACTTCTCTTTTCTTCTAAATCCATTCTTCATCTTTACCATGATTCCCTCATTCTTTCCTGTTCTCCCAGTCCATAACCCCTCTTCCGATTTCACTTAAATGTAATTAATTAATTCGATTAGGAGGCAATGGGGTACAGTGGAATGGACACTAGCTTTGGAGTCAGAGAACCCGAGTTCAAATTCCAGCTCTGACACATATTACCCATATGATATTGGGCAAGTCCTTTCATCTCTTTCATTCTAAGTTTCCTTATTTATAAAATAAGGAGCTAAGTCTATTCTAGATGACTTCTAATGTCCCTTCCAGCTCTAAATCTATGATCCCACAAATGATTCTCCACCTTACCCTGCTGATCCTTAACCCCGAGCGACTCCATCATCTACCTTCTTGTTTTCTTTTCCCAGATCTGTTGAAACCTGCTGGAGGAAGTTACATGAGGGTACTGACTGGATGGACTACAAATTTATCTTATTTAATCTTAACTGGGTCCTCACTGTGGCATGTAATTCTCTCAGCAGTATTATTCCATACTATTCTCCCAGCAAAATATTCTATGCTTTCTTCTCTTTTCTCAAATCCTCACTATCATTGCAAAACTCTTTCTTTATAGTTGCTTTGCCTCCTATTTTACTAAGGACACTGAAGCTATCTATTATTGGTTTCCTCATTTCTACTTCCTAACTCAAAGACCCTCTGTCTCTTCACTCACCCTCTCTTTCTTTGCTCTCCAATATCTGAGGAAGAAGTGGCCCTTCATCTTGTCAAGGCTAAGCCCTCTATATTCAACTTCAATCTCATCCACTCCTGTCTATTCCAGGAGTTTACCTATTGATCATTACTTCTGTCCTTTATCCCAATTCCTGTCTTTTTGCTTCATTATTGTCTACAAACATAGCCATCCTTAAAAAAAAAACAAGAGACTTCACTTGACCGTGTCATCTCCTAAAATTAGCATCTGATATCCCATCTGCCTTTCCCTGCCAGGCTCCAAGAAAGAATCATCTCCACTCACTTCCTTACCACCCACTCACTTCTCAACACCTTGAAAACTGGCTTCTGAGCCTGCTACTCTATTGAAACTGTGCTTTCCAAAATTATAAATGCTCTCTTAATTACCAAATCCAGTGGATTTTTCTCAGTTCTCATTCTACTGAATTAGCTTTTGACTCTTTTGACAATGTTCTCATCCTGTGTCTCTTTCTTCCCTTGGCTTCCATGACATTGTTCTCTCCTGGTTCTTCTGCCTATGTGACTGGTCCTTCTCAAACAAATCTTGTTGGTTTTGTCTCCACTAATCTCTTACCTCCATCCTTTTTTCTCTACTCACATGACCACTACTTTAGTTCAGATACTCATCACTGCTTGCCTAGATTATTGTAATAACCTCTTAATAGTCTCCCTAATTCTACTATGTTTTCTCCAGTTCATCCTCTGCTCAGTTCCCAACATAATATTCTACACAAATCTGATCCTCTTGTTTCCTTGCTCAAAAACTCAAATGCCTCTGAGATAAAATACAAACTCCTTATCCTGGAATTTAAAACTTTTCATAATTTGATTCCAACTTACCTTTCCAACCTTATTTCCATATTAGTATCAGCACTGTCTTTTAATCAGATGGATTACTAGCATTTTTCTAAATTTGATATGCCATTTCCAGCCTCCATTCATTTGCAGAGGCCACCCACATACCTGTAATACACTCTCTACACTCTTTAACTGTGCCTGTCAGAATCTATCTTTCTTCAAGTCTCAGCCCTCCGCACCTCCAGCCCCAACCCATGAAACTTTCCCTGATTGTCCTTAGTTTTTCTTGCTCTTTCCCTTTTCATATTACCTTGTATTTACTTTATTTGTACACATGTTGAATCCCTTTAGTAGAAAGTAAATGCTTGAGAGAAGGGGCTGTTTCATTATTGTCTTCATATTGCTAATGTCTAGCATTCCGCTTACTAAGGGCTTAATAACTGTTGAATTGAACTGAATATTAATATAACCTTTGGTCACTTGCCATAATCGCAGAAGACTATAGTCAGACCTATCGTTTCGGCCCACTAACCTACCTTGGGAGACAGATCCATTGTATAGATTAATAAACCGAGTCTCTCAGAACTTCCTCACCTTGGCCAGAAGTCCCTCCACAATCTTGATGTCACCTTTCCTATTCTCTAACTGTGTCCTTATTTCTCTAAGATTGTAAACTCATTGGAATTGGAGCCGGATGATAATTTGAGGAGATAGCTTGGTGTAGTGGCATGAATGCTAGGTTTAGAGTTAAAGGAACTGGATTCAAAACCCAGCTTTTACTTCCTATGTTACCTTGGGCAAAATATTTAACCTCTCCGGGTTTTCCTTATCTGTAAAGTGAGGAAGTTGAACTGAATGACCTTTGAGGTATTTTCCTTCTTTCTATCAAGTAACTGAGTTCTTACCAAGTGTACATTACTCCCTCAAAGTCACAAAGAATATAAAGAACAGAGGCAAAACCTGAATTCAGGACTAGTGTTCTTTCTGCTTTATGTACTGCCACCTAGAGGGCAAGTCTCTTGTCTACTACTCTTAATACAGACTGCTTGACTGATGGATTGGCATTCATAGGGCAGTTGCCTGGTAACTTCTTTCAAAACCATTCAATTACATGAGATGGGGAAAAAAATTAGCTTTCTTTCAGAGTTCACAGGAAATGCTGTCTTCCAAGTCTTCACTATATATGTTTAGACCCATAGGTCCAGGTCATCTGAGATTTTAATAATAGATTTTGGTCCCTTTGAACCAGAGTAAGGTTTGTGGGTACTGTGAATAGAGTGCTAGACCTGGAGTCAGGAACACTTATCTTCTTGAGTTAAAATCTGGTCTCAGATACTTACTGACTATGTGACCCTGGGCAAGTAACTTAAACCTGCTTGCCTCAGTTTCCTCATCTGTGAAATGAGTTGGAGAAGGAAATGGTAAACCATTCCTCTATCTCTAACAAGAAAATCCCAAATGAGGTCGTGAAGAGTTGGACATGACTTAAAACAACCAAGCAACAACAAATGTGTGTAGAGAACTGTGTGAGGTATTGGGAAAGCATATTAAGTTTAAATTACACACAGACCTTGCACTTATGGAGCCTATGGTCTCATATGGGGGATTATTCACTAATAAATATGATATTCAATTGAATATTATATATTTATCAGAGAGATATAAGCATAGGTCTAGAAAGCTCTGTGAGGACCAAAAATTCTGACTGACCACGTAAATCAGGGAAGGTTTCATTGGATTTTAAAAATGAGTTTCAATTTATCAAACAACCAATCAATCAAAACACATTTATTAAGTGCCTATTCTGTGCTAGGCATTGTGCTAAACACTGGGGATATAAAAAGAGAGAAAAGATAGTCCCTGCCCTCAGGGAGTTTATAATCTAATGGGGAAAACAATATGCAAACAAATATATACAAAGCAAACTATATACAAGATAAATAGGAAATAATTAAGAGAGAGAAGGTACTAGAATTAAGAGGGGCTGGGAAAGACTTTCTGTAGAAGGTGAAATTTTAAATGGGACTGAAAGAAAGACAGGAAGGTCAGTAGTGACAGCAGAGGACAGAGAGCATTTCAGGCATGGGGAATAGTCAATGAAAATGTCTGGAGATGAGAGATGGAGTATCCTGTTGGTGGAACAGCCAGGAGGCCAGTGTCACTAGATGGAAGAGTGTGTTGAGGGATAAGGTGTAAGAAGACTTGAAAGATAAGAGGAGGCTATATTAGGAAGAACTTTGAATGCCAGACAGAGCATTTTGTATTTGTTCCTAGAGGCAATAGAGATCCACTGCAGTAAATTGAGTAGGGGGTGGCAGAATTGGACCTGCCCTTTAGGAAAATCACTTTAGTGACTGAATGGAGGATGTATTGGAGTGAGGAGAGACTTGAGGCAGGCTGATCCATTAGTAGGCTATTGCAGTTATGAAAGCATGAGATAATGAGCATCTGTCTGCACAAGAGTCAGTGGCAATGTCAGAGAAGAGAAGGGGGCATATTTGAAAGATGTTGCAAAGGTAAAATTGATAGGCCTTGGCAACAGTTTGGATGTGAGGGGTGAGAAATGGTGAGGAATCCAGGATAACTCCTAGGTTGGGAGCCTGAAGGACTAGGAGGATGATGTTGCAGTCTATAGTAATAGGGAAAGTAGGAGGGAGGGCAGGTTTAGGGAGAAAGATAATGAGTTCAGTTTCAATATTTTAAGATATTTACTGGAATCCAGTTCAAGATGTCTGAAAGGCAGTTGGAGATGCAAGATTGGATGTCAGCAGAGAGATTGGGGAAGGAAAGGTAGATTTGAGAACCATTAGCATAAAGATGGTAATAAAATCCATGGGAGCTGATGAGATCACCAAGTGAAGTAATTTAGAGGAGGAAGAGAAGAGGGCCCAGGAGCAACCCTGAGGGACACTTATGGTTAGAAGGTGTGATCTGGAGGAGGAGCTAGCCAAAGACAGATCATTTAGGTAGGAGGGAAACCAGGAGAGAGAGGTGTCCCAAAAATCTAGAGAAGGGAGTATCAAGGAGAAGAGAATGCTCAGTATTGTCATAGACAGAACAGAGGTCAAGAAGAATGAGGGTTGAGAAAAGGCCATTGGATTTGGAAACTAAGAGAGTGTTAGTAACTTTGGAGAGAGCAATTTCTGTGGAATGACAAGGTTGGAAGCCAGATTGTAAGGGGTTGAGAGCGAGAGAACAGAAAGTAGAGGCACCTATTGTGGATGTTCTTTTCAAGGAATTTAGCTACAAAGGGCAGAAGAGATATAGGATGATAGCATAGATAGAAGGGTCAAGTGAAGGTGTTTTCAGGATAGGGGAGACATGAGCATGTTTGTAGTCAGTAGGAAATACATCAGTAGAGACTGAGAGATTGAAAATAAGTGGAGTGGGGATGACAGAGAGGGCAATTGGTTGGAGGTGGATGAATATCCTGGGGAAGGCATGATGGAGAAGTGGCAGAGTTGGGTCTTCAACCTAGGTTTCCTCACTTCAAGACTCTGTCTATTATACCACCCCAGTGACTAGATCTTTACAAAAGGAGCATTAGCCTGTCAGTGGTATTAAAACTGTATTGGAAGAGGGCAAGACCTCCTCCCATTGAGACCCATTGAACTTGGGGGAAACTAGAAGTGGGCTTGTTCTGAACCACCAGCATCATTCCTGTGATGAGGCCAGGAGGTAGCTTTAGTATGAGCTTTTGAGTGAGTGGGCCCCTTGGGGAGTACTGAGCATCCTGGGGGATGGCACTGGCTACACTGTCCCTTGCCAAGCTCTTTGCCCAGGCACCTACAGCTCCCTTGTGTAACTAGCTTTTAGTACTATCCCGAGGCAGGCAGGCAGCCAGAGTACATTCAACCTGAAAGTACGTCAGTAAAAGGGAGAGATTGTTCAGGGCACTGTCAACCCAGGCTGTGTACGGGGATCCTTTTTTTCCCCGAGATCAAATTGATAACAACAGGTTCTTTCACGGGCTCTGATTTATCTGCCGAGCAGGTATCTTCTCTGTGGGACCACGTTGCTATATCTGTCACACCCGATATAGGGATAAGATGAATAACCCCTGCAGATTTCAGGTACCAGTAGGAAAATGTAATCATAACTCACTTTAGAAGCAAGTGATACATATTTATACATTGCCCATCACCACTGGGCAAGCTCTTCACTTGGATTTTGCATTCAGGGGCCTCTGACGCACATCAATCTTATTTCTAGTTTGTTAATATGGCTGTCACTCAAGGAAGATTTACTATCACATGACTTATTGTAGAGAGACAGTTTCATTGCTGGAACACTCTCTTAATTTACCAGATTCAAATTTTTCCCCAGAACATTTAAGCTCCAGATTGCTTGGTTAAAGGATATTTCTTTCCTGCTAGAAAGTCTCTCTCTCTCTCTCTTTCCATTACCCCCCCCCATTCTTCCTATTTTCTTATTATTTAACTAAAGCAGTGAATGTCAAAACTATTTATAAGCTCAACAAGAGCAGGAGTCAACATCCAAGTGGCCAAGTTAAATCAAAACAGACTCTCACTGACTCAAGTGGGGCTGTCCATTTTGATGAATAGGAATAATTACTTTTGAGGGGCTTTGAACTCATAATTCCCCCCACCTCAATTCAGTGCCTTGATTTTCTACTGAAACCTATGCTCCAAAAACAAAAGAGGAAGGCCTTCTCACAGGTTAGTCATGCACTGAACACTATAAATAAACTCATGTTTTCAAAGTTCTTCATCCATTCATTCATTCACTCACTCATTTGTTCATTTACTTGCATTTACTTACATTTATTCATTTATTTGCACATGTAACAATTTGCTAGATGCAATGCTTTATAATTGATATTAGAGGATGTACAAAGACCTAATCTGTGACCTCAAGGATCTTAAACTCACATAGAAGCAGAAAATAATGCACACAGAAAAGTAAGTACATACAAGGAGCACGTAGTTCTATGAAATTAAGAGAGGGAAAGATCACTTCAAATTGGGAGGAATCAGGGAAGACTTCATGGAGGAGGTGACATATGAGCTAAGTCTTAAAGGGTGGGTAGGATATCAACAGGAGGAAATTCTAGATAGAGAACAGTATAGTGGTGTGAAAGAGCAGGCTATATATATATATATATATACATATATATATTATATATATGTATATGTACATATATATTTGGAAAATGATGACTGTCCAGTTGAGTTGAAGAATGGTTCACATGGAAGAGAGTAGACTGAGACAAGCCTAGAGATGTAGGCTTGAGTCAGACTGTGGAGGGTTTTGAATGTAAGGCCAAATTTTTCCTGTCCTCTTCCTCCAAAGCCATATTCCAAATTTCTCAAAGGAACTCTCCAGTCCATTTTAGGTTCTACTACCTAGAATGAATGAATGAAGTGGGGCTTTAATCTTGTGTTATCGAGGGTACAAGGTGTGAGTCCTGTTGATATTTCAGTAAGAACTGCTGTGCCCTGAATCAGTACTTGAGGACTTGGTGATTTGATCAGTGTGAGTCTTCCTTCCTCTGGTGCAGATCATAATCCCTCTGCGCTGTCTCATCCTTGAGGATTCTTATCCATATTTTTCAATAGCTTCTTCAGTAAGTATCAACCCCAAGTGCTGGAGGCCTTCCTCTGATTTGCTGAATATTGTGTAAATACAAGAGCAGCCCTTGGATTGTTCAGTTCTTAATTCTCATTCTTATCTTGTGATTGGCCCCAATTCTTTTTCTGGTCTTATTCATGCACTCAGTGATATGTTTTATTATACTTTTCTCATGGAAAGTCATTATTGGTGACATCCTGTAGTTCATGGCATCACTGATTAAACACATAGGATTCAGGAAGAAGATTCTTCAATACATCTGTGGTGGCATCATCACCTTTAGGAATCTGGGTTGTGGATATCTCTGGAGAAGTATTGCTTACTTATTTTCAAGGGGAATCTGTAGGAAAAAAAATGCATTGGAAGGGAGCTGGGATGGAGCTTTGGAGTAGTCCTGGGGAAACTTGATAGGCTATAGTTAGGGGCATTGGAGCAGAGCAGTTGCTATGGAAAGCAGTGTGAGAGGAAAGCCGTTCTAGCAAAGATGGTAGAGAGAGGCCAGGGTGAACTCCCAGCTGGCTTTGCTGATTCGGATGAAATTGTCAGCACATTGCTGAGTTGCTGGCAGCAGCTGCAATAGCATCATCATCTCCAGGTGCCAGGACAGGTTGGCATCTCCACAAATGTTCCTAAATGGTCCAACAATCTTCTTTGGAGGAGACCTTTCTGGAACTTCATTCTCCTTTCTCTATGGGCATTGATCAACATTGCAGTGTCCCTATCAGGCAGTGGGCTACTGTGGAAAGAGCATCAGGTTTGAAGTTAGAGGATTTGGGATTAAATCCCTGCTTTGCTACTTATGCCTGTATGACCTTGAACAAATCGCTTAATCTCTCTGAATCTCAGTTTTTTCATTTGTAAAATGAGGAGGCTGTCAAGGGTTGGCAAACTATGGCCCGAGGGCCAATTCAGCCCATCCATTTTTATATAGTCAGTGAGCTAAGGATATTTTCTTTTTTTTTGAACCTTTTTAAATGCAATAAAACTTTATTTAAAAATGTTCAAACTGTTCTTAGCTCAATGGTCATATGAAGACAAGCTGTTAGTTGGATTTGGCCCACAGGTCATAGTTTGCTGGCTTCCGAACTGCATGTTCCCTTCCACAGCTCCAGGTTTATGGTCCTATGATCTCCTTCCTGGGATGCATTTTGGCCAACCTGTCTGGGAGAATGAAGAGGAGAATGGAGGTTCAAGGGAAGATTCAGAATCTCTGATCCAGAAGGGCTTTAAGGAGAAAAAAGAAAATCACCTGTATTGGTTGGTACAAATATTGCCTCATTAATTTGCCTAAAGGCAGGGTGTTGGGTTTGGAGGAAAGAATTAAAAAGACAAATTAAAAAGAATTAAAAAGATGTGCTATTTAAGCTACAAGTTACTCATGGCCTCCTTTTGCTGCCTTGGAGACTTCACACTTAAAATGGGAGATTGCCTCCAGAGAGTAGCCCAGTCCTATACAGCCTAACACATTTGGCCTCAGCACCTCAAGATCCATGAATGAGGGTATTTATTTTGTTTAGGAACACACAATTAAAATCATATTTGTTAGCTCAGATTTTAGATGCCAATTTTGTGACTTTCTAAGGTTCATGGGCTTGGAAAATGAAAAACAATTTAGAATTATACTGAAAGAAGGGGGTCAAAGCCATAGGGAAAGGTCCTGAATATACAAAAATATTTAGAGGAGTATTTTTGTAATAGCCAAGTATGGAAAAGAAGAGAAGGAGAGAAAGAGAGGAAAGAAGAGAGAGAGAGAGAGAGAGAGAGAGAGAGAGAGAGAGAGAGAGAAAGAATCTAATGGGCTAAAGAAATAGCTAAAGAAATTATGGCCTATAAATGGAATATTATAATACTTTAAGAAATTACATACGTGAAGAATTCAAGGAAACTTGAAGAGATTTGTATGCACTGATGCAGAGAGAAGTAAGCAGAACCAAGAGAATAATTTACACAATGATCATAATAATGTAACAGCTTAGAAAGATTTTTGGGCCCTGGCCGATGCAATAATCAACTGGCCCTCCCTTGTGTTGATTGAATCTTGAATATTTTGTGGAGCATTCATGAAACAATGTGGATAATTACAGAGGGTGAGTAGGTGTGGATAGAATGTGATGTGAGCAGTACACATTCTGTCCACACCAAAGAGATCCCAGATCATCACAATTTTAATGTTTTGCATCTGTATTTTTTTAATTTAATTTTTCTCTTTGAGACAAGGCATTCCTAACTCCTTTTTCCTGGTTCTGTGGCATAAATCTACATATCAAAGACTGCTAGTTACTTAGCTGAAGTTGTCCTCAGTATGTACAAATTGCTTTAGAAAGTGATTCCTTGAGAAACTGTTTCAATAATAGAATTTTAAAGTTAGAATATTTTTGAATAGCCAATTAAAACAACAGGAAAAAAAAGAATAGCCTTCGTGATTTTTATCCAGGAAGGGATGAGAATAAAAAGTGGGAACTTAATGGGAAAAGAGTACTATATTTGTATATATTCTAGTACATGCCTCCCACCTCTTAGCAGAGGGATGGTGGGCTATGGGTGTGGAATGAGACGCTTATTTTCAGATATAGCCAGTGAATTGATTTATTTGTTTTGTCGGGTTGTACTTATCTGGTAAAAGGGAGAGTTCTATTGGAAGGTGGGCAGTCATTTGGAAGTGACATTGATTTAAAGAAAGAAAAAACCATCAGTAAAACAGGCATTGCACCTATGAGGTCTCCCTTTCTCAGTCTCTTTTGTTGGACCATTATCCATGTCCCATCCCCATGTGCAGGTGTTCACCAAGGCTCTGTCCTGGACCCTCCTCCCTTGTTCATCTTTATACTTTCTGATCTCCATTCTCATGGGTTTAATTATTATCTCTATGCAGATGACTTTTAGAGTTATATATACCAACCCTAGTCTCTCTCTTTAGCATTAATACTGCCATTTAAACACTTCCCATTACATGTATCATAGGCATCTTGAGCTTAATGGGACCAAAGCAGAACTAATGACCCTTCTCCATCCTCCTCTCTCTCCAAACCACACCTCTTCCTAATGTCCTTGTTTCTGTAAAGGGCAACACTACGAGGGCACGACCATTCTTCCAGTCATTCAGATTCACAACTTTGCAGTAATCTTTACCTCTTCATTTGCTTTTACACCCTCCGCCCCAATTTTAATCAGGTGACAAGTCTTGTCCATTTTACTTTCATTGCATCTCAAGCATCTGTTTGCTTTTCTCTATGTACTGGCCACCACCCTAGTTAAGGTCCTCTCACCTAGATTATTTCAATAACCTTCGAAGTGATCTACCAGCCTCAAATCTCTTAGGTCCCCAATCCATCCTTCATGAAGCTGCCAAAGTGATATTCTTTACAGGTCTGCCTAATCATATCACTCTTCTACTCAAAAAGCTCCAATGGTTCTCTATTGCTTCTAGTACAAATTTTAAACTCCCCTGTTTGCCATCCAAAGCCCTTCACAATTTGGCTCCAATCTACTTTTCCAGGTTTATTATACACTACTTCTCTTTATGCACTCTACTTTCCAGCTAAATTGCTTTTCTGAATTAAAAACAACAACAAAACAACAAAATTTCACCTTTAGTCTTTAGTCAAATCAAAAAGCATTGATTAAGCACTCATGAAGTGCCAGGCACTGTGCACTAGGAATACCAATACAAGGAAAAATAAAGACAGTTCTTGCCCTCAAGGAGTTTATATTCTAACGGGGAAGATAACACATAAAAGGAAGCTGAAGGGGATGAGGGGAGAAGTCTGGCCCATAGAGAAATGAAGATATGGCTAGTCTGAGTGCCCTCTTTAAATGGATGTTCTTCAATCAGAAGGAAGGACTCCAGGTCCAGAGGGTACTTGCCAGGTGTGAATTCTAGTGCCTAAATGACTCTTTCAGGATGAAGAGGTTTCTGGGGCATGATGGAGAAATATGGAGTACAGCCTGGTGAGAAATCCAGCCTGGTCACTATGCCTAGAAGGCATTCCCTCCTCCCCTCTCCTTTTCAGAATCTCTAGCTGCCTTTGAAGTTTGGGGCAATGGCTACTTCCTATGGGAGGCCTTTCCTATCTACCCAGCTAGTAGCATGCTGCCTGTCCCTTCCTCTGGAAATTACTTTATATTTATTGTGAATATATTTTGTATTTACTTATATGTGTACACGATATCCTCCCTCACAGAATATAAGCTCCCCGATATCAGAGGTTGTTTCATGTTGCCCCCTACTTCAGTAAACTCCCTATTGCTTCCAGGATAAAATGCAAAATGCTCTGTTTGACCTAACTTTCCTAACCTAGCCCCCTTCTACCGTGCCAGTCATCTTACACTTTACTTCTCTACATGTACTCTTCTATCCAGTGACACTGGCCTGATGGTTGTTCCCAAAACAAGATACTTCATTGTTTGACTTTGGGCATTTTCTCTGGCTGTCCTCCATGCCTGGAATACTCTTCCCCCCTCCACTCTCTCTTCTGACTCCCCTGGCTTTCTTTAAGTCCTGACTAAAATTCCATCTTCTACCAGAAGCCTTTCCCAACCCCTCTTAATTCTAGTGCCTTCTCTCTGTTAATTATTTCCCATCTATCATGTATTTAGCTTGTTTTGCATATATTTGTTGCATATTGTCCCTACCCCCCCACTGGACTGTAACCTCCTTGAGGACAGGGATTGTCTTTTGCTTCTTTTTGTATCCCTAGTATTTAGCGCAGTGCCTGGCACATAGTAGGTGCTTAATAAATGTTTGATTGATTTCAATTTTGTCTTTATGTTTGTCCAAGCCTTAACACATAGTGAACACTTAATAAATTCTTGTTGGTTGATTGGCTAACTTGATTATGAAACTTATTGACAAAAGGTGTGCAATGAGATGTACATTTTCAGACTTGGTCAATGTGTTAATTTGTTTGACTGCACTTAACTGTAGCCAAGGGAGGGTTCTGCTGGGTGGTGGGGTAGAGTAGGAGGCATCACTGGGAATTGACATGATCTAAAAAACAAAAAGAGCATGAGTAAAAATTTTTTTAAGAGAAAGGAAGAAAATAGAGAACAAACATTGACTTTTGATCTGAGCTACCTGGGGACTTTATAGATTCATGGCGTCCAAGGTTTTACTGCTGTTCTATTTTCTTTGTGTTCTCTTGTCTCCCTGCCTTTGCTTTCACTGTTCTCCATGCTTCCAAATGACCTTCTTTTTTTTAACCTGTTGAATTTATCCCCAATTCTTTAAAAATGTTTTATCAATGCCCTTTTCTTTTCTTTTTTTCCCACCACACTTACCAATGACTTCCATGCTGCCCAAATAGAACCTTCCCTTTCAACAAAAAACTATAGCTGAGAAAAACAATCAACACAATGGCCATGTCTGAAAAAGTATAGTACACTTTGTTTTGTCCTGGTAATTTGCCAATCTCTCTGATGAGAGGCAGGAAGCATGTATACTTCATTGTCAGTACTCTGAGGTCACTATTGGTTACTACATTGACCAGAGTTCTGAAGTCTTTCAATTTTAACCTTTCTTTAAAACCTAATCCAAGGGTGATTCCTTCCAAGACTCTTCTCAGACTCCCCCCATTGCCAATGACTTTACTCCTCAGAGCTCACAAAACACTTTGCTTTACACCTCTCTAAGATATGTATCATGGAACATAGTAAAAAAAAAAACAGAACAAAGTATAACACAATATTGCTTTGAAGTCTACAGAGTTTGGTTGAGTCCTAGTTCTAATGTCTCATAGTTATCTGTTGTGACTGACCAAATCAATCTTGTCTTCCTCATTTGTAAAATGGGCATGATAATACTAATTTGACCTTCCTTACAGGGAGATTATGGGGTACTTTATAAAATTTAAAGGACAATAGACATTGTGAACAATTATGAATAATAAATAGGGAATTAGGACCAGAGACTGTAGAAAAGCAATGGGTGAGCAACCGGGAAGCCTCCAAGCAAGAATCAGCACAGCACGATACCAAAAGGATGAAAAAAAAAAGTCAAAGGGCCAATATGAATGTGTGTTGGAAGTTAACAGAGATAGATTTTAGTTCAACAAATGGGAACACTTTCTACCAATTGACATTGTCCTATAATAGAATGAACTTCCTTGAAAGATAATGAGCTTCTTATCAATGAAGGTGTTCAAGCAGAATCTAGATGATCCTCTGTCTGTGAAGCATATAGTGGGAGACAGCACAATACAAAAGATAGAAGTACTGACTCTGGATTCAGGATATTGGAATTAAAATCCTGTTTCAGATATGTGACAAGTCACTTATCCTCTCTGGTCCTGTTCTCATTAGCAAAATGAGAGGGTTGGATGAAATGGTTTCTGAGGTTCCTTCCAGCTCTTTCTATACATGAATTCTATGGAATTCATGTAAAGCACTTCTTTGTGTTGAGAGAATTTCAATATAGGTTTCATGTTAACTCTATAGCTATTGCTCCCTGGATTCCCTTTTGTCCTTCCCCATTGTGTGGTCCATTCCTTTATAGCAAACCCTCACTCAGAAGGCAATGGAAATAATTTTATCTTTATCCAAAGATAAAAAACACTTTATAAAAGTAGACAGCAAATAAACAAGATTTAAAGAGAGCAGAAAACTCACAAGTGATGTCAGTCCCTTGGGTCAGCAGGGAGGCAGGAGAAGGAGAGGTTGTAGAGAGAGGATAAGTTCACCAGTTTCCAGTAGCTTTGATAGTCAGAGGAAAAGCAAAATTTTGTTAAGGCAGATGACTCCTTAAACAGGTCAATGAGTCAGAGGCTCTAATTGCTAGTGATTCAAGTTCAAGATAGCAGCTCCCTTCATTTGTAATAGGTTGGATGCTGGGGCTAGTATGAGTCCACACTCTAAGTCTCTCTCTCTTCTTCTAGATTGCACTTTTCATCTGCCCCCATATTCTCTTGGTAAAAGTTGGACTAGATCACTTCTAAGTCTCTTCCAACTCTGTGATTCTTTGAAAATGAGTAGTTAAAAGTCAGAACAAATTGTTAGGAACCGCGAGACCCAGGAACCAGTTGAGGAGACAGAGACACGAGGCAATTGAATGAATGAAAGAGTCCTAGATTCTGAGGCAAAAATCATCTCCTAGTCAGGAAACTTAAAGGGAAGGTGGGTTGGGAGGGTTTGGGGAAAGATCGCTTACAGAATCATAGGGACATTTTTCTTTAGAACTTTAATGAATCTTAGAGATAATTTATGCCAAATGCCTCATTTTGCAAATGCAGAAACTCAGTCTGAAAGAAGCTAAATGACTTGACTGAGGTCACACAGGTAGTAATAATAATAACAGGGTTCAACATTTGTGGGATCTACAGGTAGAAGGAGGGGAGTCATTGTGCCCAGCTGCATGAGTGCTTTCGAGCAGGAGGACTATGGTAGAATATAAGTTCCTTTAGGGCAGAAGTCGGTTTCATTTTTTTCTTGGTATTTGAAGTATCTAATGCAGTGACTGTTTATTGAGTGAATGAATGAGAGTCAGTATGGTATAGTAGAAAGAATTCTAATTTGGAATAGAAGACATGCTCAAATCCAGAGAATCATTTCATCCTTTTGAGCTTCAGTTTTTTTTTTAAATTTCTAAAATGGGTATAATTATAATTGAACCAGCTGCCTCTAGAGGTTGTTATGAGGAATAGATGCTATTATTCATTTATTACAAAAATATGGGCTATTTTATTATCTTGATTGATGGATGGACACTTTTTGAAGATTTTTCCCCCCTTAATTCAATTCAATTTATGACAGTAGATTTAAGGATCTACTACATAGAAGATGAAGAGATAAAAATAATACTAACCCTGCCCTCAAGGAGCTTATGTTTTACTGGATCATATTTCATTCTACTACCTCACTGGGGATGTTGAAAAGGTAGTGGTTGAAATAATGGGTCTCTTCCCACTCAGATTATGATTCATTGGAGAAATTGATGCCATTTGCCCAGTCAATCAACTGAGAACCATAAAGTCTGTGCTTGCTGTAGCTATACTCTCCCTTCTTTGTTCCAGAAGGGCTAGCCTGGTTGCCAAAAACAAAATAAACTGCATCAGTATGGACTATAGTGCTCCTGTTGGGCCAAGATCAGACTCGGCACACAGATTCACAGAGTCCTCAGCCTGCAGTTCTGTAGTTCCTAGGGGTAATCACTCTGGCATTTTCTGGCCAGGCTACCAAGCTCCTTGTGAAATAATGGAGTTTATTGACAGAGAAGCCGGCACTGCAATTTTGCTGCTGTTTAGAAAAATTGCCCATCAATGAGGTGTTGGTGGAGGGAGAGACAAAAGAGCTTGCAGGCCACAGATGAGCCCCAGACTCCTGCTGGACTGGGAGATAAGACTTTTCAGGTTCCTGCGGAGGGGAAAGAGTGGAGTTTTCCAGAGAACTGGTCAGGTTCTTACTCCTCCAAGGGAAAGGGAGAGGCAGGCTGCTGCATGCAGCTGGAGCGGGTGGCAGGTCAGGGGCTGTCTTTTGTTAGTGCCGCTCTGGTGGAATTAAGACAATTTTTAACCTCCTGTTAATTCAATTCCCTGTCATAGCTCTGAGTCATCCTTCACTGCAGGCTTCAGCATGTCAGCTGGGGGGTTGATGGATCTGACAGTTTTATGGAAGATCAACACAAACAGATTGGACCAGATTTTGTGGAGTGCCTACTGTGTGCCTAGAACTGTGTGAGGCCCTTGATGGAGAGGGAGAAGAGGAAGGATGAATGTCAGAGAAGAGAGGGAGGCAGTATGGGGCACTGAAAAAATTTCTGGGGTTAGATGCACTAGCTGGGGCAATGGATAGAGCACTGCACCTGGAGTTTAGAAGACCTGAGTTTGAATCTGTCTCAGGCACCTTGTGTCCTTGGGCAAGTTACTTAACCTCTTTTTGCCTCAGTTTCCTGATATGTAAATGGAGATAATAATAGCACCTACTTCCCAGGGTTGTTATGAGGATCAAATGAAATTATGTAAAGTGTTTGACAAACTTTAAAGCACTATGTAGATGCTAGCTATTATTATTATTCAGAGGATCTGGGTTCAAACCCTTGCTCTGTCACTTCCTGTGTGACTTGGGAAGTCACATCATCTCTCTGGGTCTTAGTTTATTCACCTGTGAAAAGAAAGGGTTGGACAATATGATTTGTAAGGTCCCTTCCGGCTCTCGATTCTGTGATTCTCTGATCCTAAGACATAGGCCCTGTCACTAAGGTACAGTATCATGATGTATCATGATGTATACAGTATACTGTACGTAGTGTAGTAGAATACCTGGTTTTGTACTTAGGCTCTGACATTTATATGGTATTCAACTATTTACTAGCAAGGAATTTTTCCACTCTGGGCCTCAGTTTCCTTATTTGTAAAATTACACTTTTATAGATGTGAATTATGTTATTATGTGGAGGATCTGTCAGTGTAGGGAACTCCCATTATGAGAACTACCTCTACCATCATCGATGACCTGGCCTACCTGGAGGTGTCTGAGGTATGTAGTGGTTAAGTGACTTGTCCAGGGTCCTGGAACTAATAAATATCAAAGGTGGTGTTCAACCCAGACTTTCCTGACTCCAAGCCCAGCACTCTAGCCACTACTGCAATACTATTTCTATAGCTTATTAAAAGGGAATAATAATGCCTATCCTACTGCTCTTATGGGCTTGGTTCTGAAAGGTAAATTTCAAAGTGCTATAGAAATGTGACCAATTATTACACTCTCATTAGAGTGAAACAGGTACATGAAGCAATTAGAGAACAATATGAGGAGAAAATAAAGAAGCTACATTGTGTAATTCAGACAATGAGTGTCATCCGAGCTTTGAGGTGGGAGACTGGGGCTGGAATGTTATAGAATCATAGAATCTTAGCATTGGAAGGGACCTCTAAGGTCGTCTAGTCTAATTATTGCTCAAAGACTGAATCTTCTCTATGATATCCCTGATAAATGGTTGTTCGAGATGCCCTTGAAGAGTGCAATTCACAAATCCAGCTACACAGTATCTTCAGGTACTGAAAGAACTGGCAGCTGTTATTGCTAAGACATGGTCAGCGATCTTTGAAAGCCCATGAAGAATTGGAGGAGTATCATCAGATTAGGAAAGGACAAATTATAAGCCACTGAGCTTGATCTTGACTTCAATCCTTAGCATAATTCTAGAAGGTGTCATTAAAGGGATGATTAGTAAACATTTAGAAAAGGAAGCAGTAATCATCTCATCAGAAGCTTAGGTGGTACCTCAGAGGCCATGTAGTCTAATGTCCTTATTTTACAGATGTGGCAAATGAGGTTGAGTGACTTCTTCAAGGTCATATAAATTATAAGCACCAATAGCAGGGCCTGAACCCAACTTCTTTAACTTCAGAGTTTCTGTTCTTTTCACTGTATCATGCTGCCTCCCCAAAGAATAAGTCACCCCAAACTAATCTCATTTTTTTGACAGAGTAACTAGACTGATAGATAAGGGGAATGCTGCAGATAGAATTTTCAAAGTATTTTCTACTCTTGAGGGAAGGAGGGAGGGAGGAAGGGAGGGAGGGAGGGGGACAGAGAGGGAGAGAGAGAGAGAGAGAGAGAGAAAGGTGAAGAGGTGAATTAGGTAATAGTATGATAAGGTGGTTTAAGAACTGGTTGAATGGTTGGACCCACGATTTTTAGTAGTTTGGTATCGATCTGGAAGTAGTTTTCTAGTGGCATGCCCTAGGGAATTGTTCTTGGGCCTATACTACTTAACTTTTTAATGAAGGACTTGGATACATACAAAGAAGACATGTTGACCAGATCTGCAGATGACACAAAACTGGAAGGAACAGCTAAAAATAATTGTTGAGAAACTCAGGATCCAAAATCAAATAAGATAAAATTTAAAATTGGTAAGTATAAAATATTATAATTGGGTTTAAAAAATCATCTTTACAGGACAAGATAGGGGAATATAGTGAGATGGGGAATATAGTGAGATGGAAACTTGACTGGAAAAGACTGTTTTTAGTAGATTGCAAGTTTGATGTGAATCAACAGTATGATGTGGCAGCTAAAAAAGCTAATGAACTCTTGGGGTGCATTAAGAGAGCCAGAGGGTCCAAGATCAGGAAGGTGATAGTCCTTTTGTACTCTGTCCCAGCCAAGCCACGTCTGGAGGATTGTCGAGTCAATTGGTATTTTATTAACTTCCTACCATGTGCCAGGCACTGTGGTAAAGTGCTGGGGATACAAGGAAAGGTAAAACACAGTTCTTATTCTCAAGGAGCTCACAGTCTAATAGGGGACACTGTTCAGTTCTGTATACCACATTTTAGGAATGACACTGATAAGCTGGGGGGGCAACCAAGATTGTGGAGAAGGCACTTTAATTCTTACCATATGAAGATGATTTGAAGAAAATGGGAATGTTTAGCCTGGAGAAGAGATGACAGGGAGAACATGATAGCTGTCTTCAGGTATTTGAAGAGCTGTCATGTAGGAGAAGGATTAGTTTTCTTTTACTTGGTTCCAGAAGGCAGAACTTGTAGCAATGGGTGGAAATGACAAAAGGCCAAGTCTATGCTTCATATAGGGGAAAAACTACCCAACAACTGAAACTATCCCAAAATAAGAATGAATTATTTCTAGAGGAAATGTGTTTCTTCTCACTGAAGATTTGGATCTGACCAGAGGCTGGATGACCACTTGGTAAGTATGCTTAGAAGGGATTCTTGGCTAGGTATGAGTTAAACTAGATGGTCAAGGTCTCTTCAAATTCAGAGATCCTGTGATTCTGGATTCAATGACTTGAAAAATCTGAGTGATGGGAATATTGATGTAATTTGATTCTTTCCAAATATTCATCTTTTTTCTTTTTTCTCCAACAAATAGCCTCTGCTTTAGTCAGCAGGAAAGTCTTCTCACTAGTTCTGGAATATGCCATGATCATTCTTACCTCTGGGTTCTTGTTCATACTCATCTCCCTGTTTTTAATATATTCCCCAATTTACCCCCCATTTATCCAAAGTCTCCCCATTCTTCAAGATCCAATTTAAATCTCACTTCATCCAGGAAGGCTCCCCTCACATCTCACCTGACAGTAATCTCTTCATTCTTTGGACTTTTACTTCACTTATACGGTCTTATTCACTTATTCACTTACATAGAGGGATATAGTCATGAAATACCACTTTGAGGTTGGAGTCAAGTGATTTTAATTTGAGAACTAGCACTGATACTGATTAGTTGCATGTTCATGAGTAAGTCATTTAATTTCTCTAAGCCTTAGTTTTCTTATCTGCAAAATGGAGCCTTTATGGGGTCATTGTGAGGAAATGGTCTTGTAAACCTCAAAGTGACATAGAAATGGGAGTTATTAGGAGGAGCTGTATGGGTCAGAGTAGAAAGGAGGGATTCATCTGTTTATATGTTAGAAGATATACATTCATGGTGGGGTGGGATTCAAAACCACTTTGACTCCATTTCCCCCACTCATACCTGTCTCTTTTCACAGTCCAAGGGGACCACACTTCCTACTGAAATGTCTTAGCTGTTGAGCAAGGACTTTTTCCCTGAACTTTCTCCTCTTATCTTTCTTCTCCTATCTTACTGATTCAGCCTGTAAAGTCCTTTTCCTTTCTTTCTCAGAAGCTATGGGGGGCAGGAGAGAGACTGACTATTTACTTTTGTTGAAAATAAATATATAAAAATAAAGGGGCCTTAATCTTATTCTTATCCCTAATGATTTTGCAATGAAAGGCCTCCAGGCAAGTCTGGCAAGAAGTATATATAGGATCTTTGAACTCCCCTGGATGCCTCTCCTCCCATTTAATTCCTGGGGGAGATGGAGACAAAAGGCCTGAGAATCTGCTAGACACAGTCCTTGCTTCCTGCCCTTCTCCTAATCAGCAGCCTCCCTTCCCTTTTGGTATTGGATGAAGGCATTGGTTCAATAACGGGTCTTAGTGTGGCACCCTAGGCAGTGACAAAAGCCATTACAGAAAGAGACTGTCAGAAGAGAAGCCCACACTCAGGGCTAAGTTTGGGAGAGAAATACTACCAGAATGCACTGTTCAGCTCATACTCATCTCCCTGTGTGACCTTGGGCAAGGTCCTCCTCACTAAATCCAGTCCCTCTATTTGTACCCTTGATCTTATCCCCTCCCATCTTCACCTGACAATCATCCCCCCCCTTTATCTTCAATCTCTACTACTGACTCATTTTTCTGGTACCTACAGATTCATCCAGGAATCACTCATTTAAAACAAACAAACAAACAAACAAACAAACAAACAAACAAACAAACAAACAAACAAACAAACAAATAAGCAAAAAACAAACAAACCTCCCTTTACCCTAATAGCCCTTAAATCTATCATCCTATACATAGATTATATATATATATAGCATTTTTGACGTGTCCAGGAACACCCTAATGTTTCAAAATTATTTTGATATTTTTGAATTTCACTTTTTTCAGTTTGTATTTTTAAAGGAAAATTCAGTTGTAGATTTTTAAAAAAATTAATTTTAGTTAAATTTTAGTTTTTTTAGTTTGATGAATAAAAATAATGTGCTTTATGACTGAGTATTCAATAAATGCTTAAAAATAAAATTCCTTCAGTGTACTTCCTAATGAAATGAATTTGCATGCCTGTGATTCTACTTAATAACTCTCATCCCTTTCACATGCAGACTCCTAGAAGAAGCTGTCTACAAGCATTGCTTCCATTTCATCTCTTCTCAGTTCCTCAGTCTTTTGCTATCTGGCTTCTATCCTCATCATTCAACTGAAACCACTCTCTCCAAAGTAACTAGTGGTTTCTTAATTACCATAGCCAATGGTCTCTCTCATTTCCCATTGTTCTTGATCTCTCTACATACTTTCTCTTGGTTTCATTACTCTGTTATCTCTTGGGTATCCTCTTTCCTGTCTGACCCCTCCTCATCTTTTGCGAGATTGTCATCTATCACTAACTGCCTATTGAGGTTTTCTTTCTTTTTTCTTTTTTTTTAATTTAAAAATTTTTTTTTTAGGTAATTGGGGTTAAGTGACTTGCCCAAGGCCACACAGCTAGTTAGTGTTTGGTCTGAGGCTGGATTTGGATTCAGGTCCTCCTGACTTCAGGGCTGATGCTCTATCCACTGCTCCACCTAGCTGCCCCCTATTGAAGTTTTCTAATTGGATGTCCAATAGTTATCTCAAACTTAACATACCCAAAATAGAACCCATTATTTCTTCCACCTTCTCTCCCTGCTCCCAACTACCTCTCTTTTTAACTTCTTGGGTTTCTTTTGAGGATACTACAATCTTTTCTAGTCATCTAGGTTCAGAACCTTGGAGTTATCCTTGATAAAATGTAAGCTCCTTGAGAGCAGGGATTATTTCATTTTTATATCCATTACTCCAGATGTGCCGGGCACATCTGAGACACTTAAATACATTTTTGGTTGACTGATGATTGCTCTAAATCACTAGTATCTCATTCTGCTTAAGCGAAGGGGCCTTCAGAATCATTGAATCACAGAATATCTTATTTATGAGGGATTTTAGAGGTCACAAGATCATAACTCTAGAACTGGTTGAACTGGGTGAACTGTCAGGTCATCCCCAGGAAGGTCGAGTGATTTGTCTAAGGTAACACTGCTAGAAAATGGCATTTGAAACATGCTAAACATCATAAACTCAACCACAAGGGTCATAACTGTGGAATTATTCCTATCCTCTAGCACAGAGGTTCTCAAACTTATTTGGCCTACTGCCCCCTTTGCAAAAAAAAAAATTGCTCAGTACCCTCCCAGAAATCTACTTTCTTTAACCCTTTAATTTTTTTTGAAATTTGCATCATTTCAAGAAAATATAATTTTTAAAAAATGATGTATCTCAAATTTAATAGTTTTTTTTGTAAATTTGTGTTTTTTTCTGCATTGAAATTTTGATGATGCAGTATTACATCATGTAACTATAGAGTATCATATTGTAAACAAGTCATTACTCACACATATTCCTACCGATGCATGCTGGACTTCCTAACAATGCACGATATACTTGCTTACCTGTCAACACTTGCTTGTTAAGACTTGTCAGCGGACTTGACCACTGATCAGTTATAACTTACATTTTGTGTGTTTATTTGGAAAATAATGTAGTCACTATGACTTTAACTGTTATACAACAGATGAAACATGTACAAACAGTTTTTCAAAATTTTATCTTCTCTTCTTTCTTTATGCTTCCACCACCCCCTTATTTTTATTCTATGCCCCTTAATTGCATCTGAGGCTACTACCACCCCCTGGATTGTTCCAGTTCCCCCCCAGAGGGCAGTATCTCCCACTTCAGGAATCCATGCCTAGGACCTGGGATACCTCTCATGGGAATGAGCTCCAGTGTAACAGGATTATTTTGAGGCATCCACCAAGTATACTTTTCATTTCTGTCCTATTTGTTGAAGTGATTGGGGAGGGCAATCATGAATGTATTTCATTTGTCTGTCTTGGGACCTTAGTTCCCACCAAATGGGCATATGTCCCAATTCAGTTATACTCCATTTAAAGAGAGATGGGGAGTGGGGCAGTAGCTGAAAAGGAAGGGAGCTATTTCACCTCCAAGTGTTGAAGCCTTCCTCAGTCCCCTTACTGGGGAAGTATGATCAAAGTGTTTAGCTTGTAGAGCACATAACTGTTTGGGAGAACTTCTGATTTTAGATTTTTTTTGCACTTGAATGAGAGCCTGGGTATGAGAACTTTTAGAAACATGGGCAAGCTGGAATTCATTTAAAGGTAGGTGACCAGGTAGGTCATAATATCACAGAGCCAGAGCTAGAAGGTACTTGAGAGGAGATCTTCTGGAACTCCATCATTTCATAGTTGAAGATCAAGCAAGTTAAGTGACTTACCCAAGTAAGTATCAGTAGCAGTATTTGAACCCAATTTTTTTTCCATCATACCATGCTGAAGACCAACCTGTCTGAAATTGCAAGTAGGAATGCTTACCTTGGAGTAATGAAGACTCAGAGGAGACATGATAGCTACTTTAAAGTTATTGAAAATTTGCCTAGTCTTCAAATAGTATTTTTCACTGGCTGTCATCCATGCCTAGATCTCCCTCCCTCCTTGTCTCTGCCTCCTAACTTCCCTGTTTTCCTTCAAGTCTCAGCTAAAGTCCTGCCTTCTGTAACAAGCCTTTCTCAGTCTTCAGTTTTAGGATTTTCCCCCTGAGGACCACCCCTCTCCCCATTTGTCTTGTATATATCCTTGTTGTTAATTGTTTTTTCATTAATGTCTGCCTCTTCATGATCCCATTTGGGGTTTTCTTGGCAGAAATACTGTTTGCCATTTCCTTCTTCAGCCTCTTTTACAGTTGAGGAAACTGAGGCAAACAGGGTTAAATGGCTTTCCCAGAGTCACACAGATGGTAAGTGCCTGAGGCCAGATTTGAATTCAGGAAGATGAGTCTTCCTGACTACAGGTCTGGTGCTCTTTCTACTGTGCCACCTAGCTGCTCTTTTTATACATAGTTGTTTTCATGGTGTCTCCCTTAGTAGACTGTGAACTTTTTGAGGACAGGGGCATTCCCCTCCCCCTTTGTATCTCTAATATTTAGCAGACAGAGTGCCTGGTACATGGTACTTAATAAATTCTATTTGACTGACTGATTGACTAACTTGTCTGAGAGAAGTTTGACTTGTTCTGTTTGGTATAATACAGAAATTGCAGGGACAGATTTACACAGATAAGGAAAACCTTCAAAATAATCAGAGCTGTCCAAAAGAGAATGAGCTCCCTTGGGAATCTCATTGGGTTTCTTATCACTAGAGGTCTTTAAGCAGAGACTGGAAGACCACATGTCCTCCACAGGTGGGATTTTTCTGTCCTGACACAGGGGAGGAATTGATAACTTCTGAAGTCCTTTCTAAATCAGAGTCTATGCTTTTTCTTTTAATGAGGAGTCAGGACCTTGGATACGAATGCTCAAGTTCTTGATGCTACTTTGTGCTAAAGATCAAATTTCCACTTTGGTAGTGCTATCTCAGCAAAAGCA
This sequence comes from Vombatus ursinus, assembly GCF_900497805.2. Classification (NCBI taxonomy): domain Eukaryota; kingdom Metazoa; phylum Chordata; class Mammalia; order Diprotodontia; family Vombatidae; genus Vombatus; species Vombatus ursinus. The sequence continues at coordinate 8,538,395 of NW_020954564.1, read as the reverse complement.
ATCTATTGTTGAAGATAGACTTGGGTTAGGGCCCACTAGATATTGAGGGTGAAGAAAAGAAAAGAGATCTTCTTTCCGTAATCTAATTAAACTTAAAAAAAATGATTGTGTTAGCATGCTGTAGTGGAGATTGCCTGGCCTTGAAATCAAGAGACCTCAGTTTTAGTCCCCAGATATACAAGTTACATGACCTTGGTCAAATTACTTCATCTCTCTGGTTCTCAATCTCCTTGTCTATGAAATGGGAATATTATCATCATATCTTCCTTACTAGACTGTAGTGAGGATCAAAAGAGATAACAAGCGTAAAGAGTTTTCTAACCATAAAGCTCTATAAAATATGAACTATTATCTATACAATTGTAATCTTCCTGAGGACAGGGACTAAGCCATTTCTTATTTTTGTATTCCCAACATTGAAGTATTATGCCTTACATCTAATTAAAAGTTTAATAAATATTCATAAAAATAAAGTTAAATAAATAAATATTTAACAAATATTTAAATAGTTTAATAATAATATTTAATAAACTGTTGAATTTTTATTGACCAACTTTTTTTTTTTAACTAGATCTGTGATTTCATTGGTAAGAACAACTTCCATTGAGGAAATTCCCTCTTCTGATATAGGTCTAGGTTTGCACTTACTCTATAGTTCATAATCTTAGAAAGCTGCCCAGGACATTAAGAGGTTAAGTAGAAAGACATGGACCAAAGTCTTTCTGACTTCCAAGGTTGGGTTCTATCAACCACCACCACAATCACCGAAAACACACACACACACACACACACACACACACACATACACACACACACACACACAATTGATTGGAGATTTAGTCAGCAAAATCTAACCCAGGTAGAAACTCCCACAATGCGAGATGATCCAGCACAATGGAAGGAACAAGGAGAAGGGAAGCTGACAAGGGACACTTAACTCACAACCTCTGCTCTTTTATATGTAGCATTGTAATCAGAGAGCTGAAGCAATGGATTCTTGTAGGAATTCTGTAATCAAATGGATACCCTTAGAAATAAAATGGTGGTATTCATCTGAGTTAAAAGATCCAGCAGGATACTGTGGTGGTGGTGGTGGTTGATAGAACCCAACCTTGGAAGTCAGAAAGACTTTGGTCCATGTCTTTCTACTTAACCTCTTAATGTCCTGGGCAGCTTTCTAAGATTATGTACTATAGAGTAGGTGCAAACCTAGACCTATATCAGAAGAGGGAATTTCCTCAATGGAAGTTTATGAGTGGATGGGCCAGTAGAAAGAGTCAGAATGTGGCCTTGTGGCAAGAGTGACAGAATTGGGGTCTGGAGGCTTGAGTTTGAATCTTGAAGCAATTCTGCATTTTATAGCCAAGTAATCTAGAACAAAGCAGTTAACCCCTCATCCCCCAGGCCTCAGTTGGTTGGTGGCTGTCCCTTGTTCTCGAAGAGGCCCAAAACGACATCACTATGCTAGAGTCAAGTTACAGTGTGTCTGACTGTGGCTGATCAGACTGATAGGGGCTCAGAATGTTCTGCCCAGGTCAGGCACAAATAGACCATGGGAACCTTTGAAGTGGATTCTCCAAATTTGCACATCTCCTGTTTCTTTTGATTACCTCATAGGGCTGTGGTGAGAGTCACATAAGACAGCAAATCAAGTCTTTTATGATGTGCTGTATGAGTGTTAACTCCATTCCTAGGAGGGGCAGCCTGAGGCCAGTGTCTCTTACAATGGGTAGAAAAGCAAAACAAAACAAAACATCAGCAATTAGGGTTATTGAAGCTCTAAGGAAAATCCCAAGGGAGGAGCTGAATATATTTGGTTATTGTGCTTCCCAGGCCATCCAGAGGAGGGGCAGAAGCATAGGTAGACATCTGTTCTTCTTTCCTCACCTGCTCCCTTTGTTCCCATCTCTTCATGTGTAGAGTTCTACCCCACACTGAGAAGCCCAAAGATCCCCAAGCTGGGTCTCTGCTGCTGCCCACAGGGCTGGTGATATGAGCCACTGTAGTCTTCTTTTTCAAGTCTGAGAGGTAGCTTGGCAACATGAGTGGGGCACATATCTGGGCTTGAATCCAAAAATTGACCTTGCCTAACTACTGGACAAGCTATTTCATCTTTCTAAGCCTCAGTTGACTTATCTGTAAAATGGGGATCATAATGATTATTTACTAATTATGTGACCTCACCCAAATCACTTTATGTCTATGGTTCTCAATCACCTTTTCTATAAAATGGGGATAATAATCTCTATTTCATAGGGCTAACGTGACCAAAACACTTTGCAAAGTTTAAAGTGCTAGAGAAATTCAAAATTCAAAATGCTCTTTATTCAAGTTACCATGGGAGGGTGTCAGAATTGTGACACCTTCAATCTGGACAGCATAGGAATAAAGGGTATAATAATAACAATAGCAATAATAATAATTAGCTAACATTTATATAGTGTCTACTATGTGCCAGGCACTGCTAAGTACTTTACAAATATCGTTATTGGATCTTCACAACAGCCCTGGGAGGTAGGGGCTATTATTATCCCCATTTTACAGTTGAGGAGAATGAGGCAGACAGAGGTTAAATGGCTTGGCTCAGGGTCACACAGCGAATAATTGTCTGAGGTCACATTTGAACTCAGGCCTTCTTGACTCTAGATCCAGCACTCGATTCATTGTACCACCTAGCTGCCATTTATAGCTGCTTATTGTGAGCCACTAGGTGGCGCCACAGTGAACAGAGCACTGGACCTGGAGTCAGGAAAGACTCATCTTTCTGAGTTCAAATCTGGCCTCAGACACTCACTAGCTGTGTGACTTTGGGCAAGTCCCTTAACCTTGTTTGCCTCAGTTTCCTTATCTGTAAAATGAGCTGGAGAAGCAAATGGCAAACCACTCCAGTATCTCTGCCAAGAAAACCTCAAATGGAGTCATGAAGAGTTGGATGTGACTGAACAACAATAACAAAGACTATTGTGTGTGTGTATGTGTGTGTTTGTATACTTGTTTGTGTTTTTTGGGGGGTGGAGGTAGGGATGGGAGACCAAATTTTTGGGAACTGAATTTAATTGGATTCCCATTTTCCAGAATTAAGGATGAAAGCTTTTGTTTGGGAACTGTTTTCTTTCCTCATGTGGATCTTGCTACCTGTGTCTTTATTTTGCCTATTTTCATAAAATGTTGACATCTCAGAGAGAGAGAAAGCAGTTGGGGACTGGAAACAGGTTTGGTACTTCTGTTTCTGGGAGTTCAGGATCACTGAGATGGGGAAAGTACAAGGGAGGAGTTTGCTTACCATTGAGGAATGAGCCTAGGCAGAGTATAAGTTGTTGGAGAGAGGTTCTTTGAGGGAAGCACATGCTTACTTAGACTGGAGGTCTGCCCTAGTTACACAAGACTTTACTGTGTCTTTGGAGAGACAGGAAGCCTACCTCTCAGTAAGTAAGAGCTGCCAAGTCAAGATGGATCAGGTCTTCCACAGAACTGGAGAAGTCTCCAGATCAAAGAGTTTTAGCTGACTTGTCCATAGTCCCACAGCTATATAGAATCCAAATTCAGGTCTTCTTGCCTTCAAGTATGGAAAGCTATCTGCTAACTCAACTATATCTCTATACAACTTCCCTCCACACTGGGAGTTCCCTGAATTGATTAAACCACAGATTTGTAGTCCACCCAACCCCACTACAATAATGATGTACGTAGTTTCTGAGGACTTCCAGAGCAATTGACGTATATTAATGAAATCTGGGCTTCCCAACTACTCATGAAGGAGTAGCACAAGAATTATCCCCATTTCACAGATGAGGAAGCTGATGCTTCCACTAATGCTAAAGTGCTTCTCAATCCCTTCTGGCCAGAGCCAGCCTGGGTAATATTCAGTGTCAAGTTCTAATGCCTCCCAAGACACAGTGAACCCTCCAGCTTTATGAGAAATCTGGTGCTGTTTGACTTACAAGGGTGAGCACAATAGGTCGCTAATGCCTCTGTAATTTGGTAACAGATCAGTTCATCACAATTACCACTGCTCTGGCAGCAGGTCCCACTTTATTTTATGAGCAGACATATGCTGAGTCTCTCACCCGTACCTTCTGAGGAGCCAGCTGGGGTGAATTAAGGGGGCAAGCGTGCCAGAGACAAACTTGTCATGGTCTAAACCCATAGCTGCAACAAGGTTGGCACCATCCCCTGGGACTAGGAAGGATGTCTCATTGAAGCCCAAGTCCCTTCAGCTTGTTGCTCAGTTGTGTCCAACTCTTCATGCCCCACCCCCACCTTTTTTGGCAAAGGTACTGGAGTGGTTTGCCATTTCCTTCTCCAGCTCATTTTACAGATGAGGAAACTGGGGAAAACAAGATTAAGGGACTTGCCCAAGGTCACACAGACGGTAAGTTTCTAGTAAGGCCAGATTTGAACCCAGGAAGATGAGTCTTCCTGACTCCAGGCTGGGCCCTCTATCTACCTCTATCTGGTACCTAGTCCCTTAAGTAGATCCTTCAATATACTGCTACTTTACCCATTGATGATTTCATGAGGTGGGCACAACAGATCATAACCTCTTCATATTCCATTTATAGTCCAAAAAAAAAAGAGCATCAACAAGTGGCTAATCCTCTGGTTATAAAGACCCTGCATTTAAACTGAGTCATCTTTAAAAGGGTGCCTTCAAAGTGAAGCTAATAATAATATGAATGCCTTACACTGGTTAAAGCACTTTTAACATTTCAAAGGTCTTCTTCATTCATTATACTAAAGGTACAGAAGAATTTCCCAGGATGAGAAGGTTATTTGTAAAACTTTGGAATGGATGACCCAAGGGCTCTCATAGCATTAGAGAGGCTTAGAGGGTAAATTGGGTGTTGGATCATCCAATCCAACCCTTCTTTTGGTTTAACAAATGAGAATGTTAATTACTGGGATACTGGAGATCCTCTCTCCAATCACAAATACTCTGCCTAGACTCATTCCTCAATGTTTAGCATACTCCTTCCTTATACTCTTTTCCATCTCAGCGATTCTGAACTTGAAGATACCGAAATACCAAACTTGTTCCCAATCTCCAACTGCTTTCTCCCTCACTCCCACCCCTCCCTACTCTACCTCCCAAATATTCCCCTCCAGATTGACTCACCCCCTCCACTCTGCTCTCTGGAATGTCTGTTCTATAGTTACCAAACTTGGTTTCATCTTTATCCTTTTCTTACTCCTTCCATCTTTAGCAATGAATGAGACCTTGATACAGCCTCCCTAGCCATCCTTTCCAATACTGGTTGAACTTTCTCTCCAATCACCAAGAATCTGTGCAAAGTCAGCCACTTGTGCAGTCAATGGATCTTCTCCATCCTCATCCTTCTTGACCTCTCTGTCGCCATCAACACTTTTACCACCCTCTTCTCCTGGATATACTGTCCTTTCTAGGTTTTTATGACACTATTCTCTCCTGGTTCTTATCATACCTTTCTACTAACTCCTTCCTGGTATCCTCTGCTGGTTCTTAATAGTGGTCCTGCCCACTAGCTATGAGTATTTCCAAAGGTTCTATCATGGGCCTGTTCCCTTTACACTCTATAGTATTTCACTTGGTGAAATCACCAGTTTCCATGGGTTCAAATACAGTCTTCTATTCATATAATAATACCTAGTACTTATACAATGCTCTAAGGTTTGCAAAATACTCTCTATATGTTATTTTATTTGATTCTCCATAACCACCAGGATGAACTCATATCTTCCTGACTCCAAGTCTAGTTATCTCATAGATGTGTATATCCAGCCCTAACTTCTCTGATGAACTCTAGTCTTACCTCACCATCTGCCTGTTGGACTTCTCAAGCTAGATATCCATCTCTTATGTTGTGGTCTAGGGGTCCTGGGGACCCCTAGATGTAAGGGTAAAAGGGCATGGGTCTGCCTCAAAAGAATTCAACCACTCATGCCTTCTTTCAGTCAGAGATGAGGTTTATTGTGTATCACTGATAGAAGCAGGTGGGATTTTAAGAATCTGTATACTTGGTAGGGACAAAATTGATCTTTTTATAGGGAAAAAGATTGTGGGAAGATTTGGATGGGATAGAGGAGTGACCAATAGACTGGGGTGACCCAGAGGTAACAGTCAATGAAGGGCTGGGAGGGGCCACAATGAAAGGCCAGTTGAAAGGATTATTGAGCATCTAGGTGGGGATGTGTGGGAAGGTTCAGGAGCTGGGTTGTATTGTGGAGGTCCAGGTCCCATACTTTGTCACTGAGACATCTCAAATTCAACATGTCCAAAATGGAACTCATTTTTTTCTTCTTTCCCCAACTTCTCTATTACTGTCTAAAACACCATCATCCTTCCAATCATCCAGGCTCACAACCTTGATGTCATCTTCAACTCTTCTCTTGCACTTAACTCCACGTATCTAATCCATTGTTAACCCATCATTTCTACCTTCACAACATCTCTCATACACATTCCCTTCTCTTCACTCTGGAGTGGTGAAACAGATTAGAGGGCTGGTGCTGGAGTTAGGAAGACCTGAATTCAAAACCAGCCTTAGATATTTGCTAGCTGTGTGGTCCTGGGCAAGTCACTTAATCACTACATGCCTCATTTTCCTCAACTATAAAATGGGGAAAGTAACAGCACGTCCTTCATAGGGTTGCTCTGAGGATCAAATGAGATAATATATGTAAATCACTTAGCACAACATCTGGCACATAGTAGGCTCTATATAAATGCTTATTTCTTTCCCTTACATTGCCCTCCTCTAACACAATCATCATCCTGGTGCAGGATCTTGTGTGTACGTAGCTATTTGCATGTTGTTTTCCCCTTAGAATATAAGCTTCTTGAGGGCGGGATCTTGTTTATGTCCTCTTTTTTTTCTTTTTGTATCCTCAATACTTAGTAAAATGCCTAGTAAACATTTAATAAATACTTATTGATTAACCTCTCTGGGCCTCAGTTTTCTCATCGGTAAAATGGGGATAATAGTACTTACCATACAGGGTAATTGTGATGCTCAAATGATATGATGTATGTAAAGAACTTTGCAAATCTTTGAGCATTATAAAATGTTACTTATTATTATTAACACTTCCAGAGAAGTGTTTGTAACTTATAATCTTAGGAAATTAATCTGGGGCACCGGAAGATTCAGTGACTTGTGTAATTTTTCAGAAGCCTTCCCAATTCTGATTCCAAGACTGGACCTTTATCTATCCACAATGCCACTAATAATAAAAAAAATTATTATAACTTCAAAAATTTAATGTATTCTATGAATTTTTAAAATTTTGATGTTTGGTTAAAAGGCTCTCATGTGGTTCTGTCATTATCATCTTAGATCTTTAAACAGACAATATCTGAGACATGACCTGAATCTAAGTGTCCTGACTCAGTTCCCCTGTTCTTTCCATCCAGAGATATCATAGTTCTCCCAAGTGTTGTGAAAAGCTCCTTCATGGCCTGAGAGATAGGAGGAAACATGGCAACACAACTTCTGAGTAGATTTTCTTTCTACTAGGGTCCCAATTCTATTCCCCAGAACGAGATAAGTTTAGGTTTGGATACAGGTTCAATGATGGATAAAGGAGAATATTTAAATGGAAGAGGGAGGAGAAAAATTGCTTTGAAAAGAGAAGGCAGGTATGCTTAAATCATATTTTAATTAATATAAGATTTATGGAATTGTTCGTGTCTCGTTTCTTATTCTGAATATAAATGTCTGCGTTCAAAATTGTTCAAACCCACTATACTTCATTAGATTCTATTTGGGATGTTGTGGTTAGTTCTGGGCACCATGCTTTCGAAGGGATGTTGATAACCAGGAATATATCCAGAGGAAGGTGATCAGTATGGTGAGGGGATTAGAGACTATGCAACATAAAAATTGTTTGAAGGAATTGGAGATATTTATCTTGGAGAAGGAAAGACTCAGCTGGGGTTGGAGGAGAGGTGGTTGGGGACATGATCATTAACTTTCTCTTTGAAGGACTGTCCTGGAGAAGGAGGGATTAGTAGATGTATTTGGAATAACTCCAGAGGGGAAAGGGACAGAGAGACAGATTTTGGCTTAAAACGAGAAAGAACTTATTAACAATTATATCTGCTCAGTGATGGAATTAGATGCCTCAAGATGTAATGAGTTCCCTGGAATGGGTTCAAGCAGAGCTTGACAGACTGATTCTTAGGTGAAATGTGGAAGGGATTTATATTTTATGTATTAGATGGCTTCTGTGGTCCTTTTCAGGTCTAATACTATGACAACAATTCTGAACTATGATTCTATGATGATTGGAAAGCATTAGGCCAGTAGATACCTTGTTTAGAGAGAGATGGATGGTAGAATGATGACATAGTACTCAAAGAGGGTCAAAAGATATGAATAGATCTCACATTAAGAACACCCAATTTGAGCCTTCATGTCTAGAAACCAAGACAGTTTGAGTTAGATGATTTCCAAGGTCTTTTCCAGCTCTGAATCGTAAGATCCTACAATTCAATTTGGGAAAACCTGGTTTTGAGCATATGTTATTTTGCTTGAAGATACCCTTTATTCCAATGCTCTTTGGGATTCCTTGTTTGTGATGTGCCTGCTCTAGCCTACCATGCATTATGTCACATTGTCTTTTTTTGGGGGGGGCTAGGTAATGGGGTTAAGTGACTTGCCCAAGGTCACACAGCTAGTAAGTGTCAAGTGTTTGAGGCCAGATTTGAACTTGGTTCCTCCTGATTCCAGGGCCAATGCTCTATCCACTGCATCACCTAGCTGTGCATGTCACATTGTCTTGTGAGGGATACTCACACTCACTTTTAATTCTTTGGAGACTGAAGTGTTCTAGGACTCTTGGCCATAAAGCAGCTTGTTGAACAAATGAGGGGCCCTGCTGTTCTGATTGGCAGTTGCCTCAGTTACCTACCACTTCTAGGCCTGACTCCAGCCATGCTACATTTCCCTCCCCATCATCTTCTCACTAGCTGCCTTCCTGCTGCATGTACCCTTCTGCCCAGAACCTCCCACCCATTTCCAGTTATTGAACCATAATCGCATCAACTTTGTCATTGCTTCCAGAAAGGGTGTGTCAATCTACTCCTTGTTGGCTCCACTGTAATTTTCCAAACCAAAATACCCCTCCTTTGCCACTATGTCTCTATATGTTTTGCTCCCCTTATTAGAATGTGTGTGTTTAGTTAGTGTGGTTCTTGGCACATGCTAAATCATAATAATAACAGCTTGCATTTGTATGCAAGTTTGCATACATAAAGTTTGCAAAACACTTTACATATGTCGTCTCATTTGATCCTCACAATAAACCTGGGTGGTAGGTGCTATTATTATTCCCATTTTACAGACAAAGAAATTGAGCCTGAGAGAGATTAATTATAATAATAATAATAATAATGATGATATCTAACATTTATATAGCGCTTACTATGTGCAAGGCACTATGCTAAGCACTTTGCAATTATTATTTCATTTGGCCCTCACAACAAGAAGGTGCTATTATCCTTATTTTACAGATGAGGAAACTGAGGCAGAGGTTGTGACTGCCCAGAGTCATACAGCTAATAAGTGTCTGAGGCTGGATTTGAACTCAAGTCTTCCTGACTCTAAGTCTAACATTCTTTTCTATCTACTACTGCCTTTCCTTCATTTGTTCCTTCATTTGTTTGTTCATTTATTCACTCATATTAAATTATTTCCCTAGTGGTTTGATAGGTGGAATGTCCATACTCTATTTTCTCTACTCCATAATGAAATATTGAGCATTGCTGGGTATTTATAGAAAGGAGCTCCTCCGCCCCCAAATGCATATCCTGTCCTGTTCTGGCAGGATGTGATTTGAAGTTCTTGATTTGAAGTGAATAGTCCCTCTGCCTTCAAATTAATATCCTTTAACATCCCAAGAGCAATTATTCTAAAGCACCACTTTCATCACGTCATTATCCTGTATGAGTGTATTCAATGGCACTCCATCATGTACAAGATAAAACTCCAACTCCTTCAGCTTGGCATTCAAGGCCCTTCACAATCTGATCTTAGTCGTAATCTATCTTTCCAGTTTTATCTGCCATGACCCCCTTACATATGTTGTAAACGTGCCCAGCACTCCAGCCACACCCAGTCATTTGCATTTCCTGGAACCCTGCCTGTTGGGGTCCTGCCTCTGAATTTTTCTGTACTCTGTCCCTGTGCCTGGAATGTCCTTCCCCTACATCTCTGCTTATTGACTTTGCAACAATAACACCCAATAAGGCGCCTTTCCTGATTTCTTTAGAGGGAAAAATCTCCACTTTCTCAGTCTTCCCATAGCACTCTGTGCCTGTTTTCTGCAATTTTATATGTGCTCTGTGTCATTGTCATTTATTGGGTACTTGTCTTCTTCCCCTGACTGGACTGTAAGCTGTCATAGAATCATAGATTTGGAATGGAAGAGGACCTACAAAACAACTTAGTGAAATGGTTGGAGCACTGGACTTGGAATCAGAAAGACCTGGGTACGAACTCTTCCTCAGACACCTGCTAGCTATGTCCCCTTGAACAAGTCACTTAATCTCTATGAGCCTCACTTTCCCTGAATGTGAAATATAAGTCATACCACCTACCTCACAGGATTGTTGTGAGATAATGTAGGTAAAGGATGAGAGGATGTACTATAGAAGGTCACCTATTATTATCCAACCCAATTCCCTCATTTTACAGATGGAGAAGCTATGGTTAGAGAAGAGGATTGATTTGCCCAATTTGATGATTGTTTACAAAAGTAGTGACAGATGCAGGATTAGAATCCAGGTCCTCTTACTCTAAAAATTAATGCACTTTCATTTTTTTTTCCACCCACTGATCTTGTTATCTCTCCCCCTCCACCCCACACCTTAGGGACTTATAACCAGTTTTTTTTCCCTTGTTCCCCTCAAGGTGCCAAGTACAGTGCTGAACAGGTGTTCTGTATAGATTTGCTGACTGAATACATTACCACTCCCCCGTGGTAATGCCAGTGACAGGAGAGTTTCTTAATCATGCCTTTTTCATTCTGGACACCATGCACTGGCTGAGGCAGGGGCCACAACAGATTAGGAGCTGATAGTGACCAGCTCTCCACTTCCTCAAAAGCAGGGGAGGCCAAGAGGAGGCATTGGGGAGACTGCCTTTCTCTTACCTCTGTGCTGTGGCTCTAATGACTGACTGTCCCTATATCCTCCTTATATACACCTGCTGAGACTAAAAGCCAGATGGGTCAGGGAGACTTATGGGAATGGCATGGTTTTACGTGAGCTGAGTTTGCAGGTAGTCTCTGACACCATGACCCTGACTTGGAAGGCAGTTTGGCTGGCGCTCAGCTCAGAAAAATCATATTTTTTGTTTGCAGACCCATGGTTCTGGTTCAGGCTAAGAGAATGTTGTAGTTATTCAATAGCAGATAGACTCTAACCCAAGAGACCAAGATATTGGGCTGAATGTCTGGAGAACTATGTTACTGCTACTCCCTCCTTTCTGAGAAAGGGCTAATAAAAAATTCAATCAAGAGATAGCAGTGGAATGTCTGCTTGAAGGCAGCAGTTTGTGGTTATCTTGGGGTGGATACAAAGGTGATGTGTTGTAGTACAGGAGTGGCAAATATCCCACCATCCATCCTATAGAGCACCAAGTGCATCCTGAACCAGATTCAGATGTAATTGGGAATATTTAAAAAATAAACAAAATGCAATAAACATAGATAATATTAATACTTGGTTTTCTAAGTCCATATCCAGCCAATGGGGATCCTTATGTATGGCTTAGTGACCTTCTTTTCTATTTGATACCACTGGTGGTGGTGTTCAGTCATTTCAGTCATGTCTGGCTCTGTGTGACCCCATTTGGGGTTTTCTTGGCAAAGATACTGGAGTAGTTTGCCATTTCCTTCACCAGCTCATTTTATAGATGAGGCAAACAAATGACTTGCCCACAGTCACACAACTAGCAAGTGTCTCAGGCCAAATTTGAACTCAGGAAGATGAGTTTTCTACCACTGGTGCTGGAGAAAGTAAATTGGACCAGAAGTCAGACGATAGGCTTTGGTTCTGATTTGGATACCTACTTGCTTTGTGGAAGTCTCTTAGGCTTTTAAAGTTTCCTTGTCTAAAAAATAGGGGTCACAGGGCTTATATTTTTCTACTCAGAGTTATTATCAAAAGAGGCAACATATTCGAAAGTACTTTGTAACCATTAAAACCATATACATGTAAGGGTGTGCTGGAGCCAGCTCAAACCAGCTGGAATTGATTGTTAAAGTTTCAGTGTGAGCAATTAACAACTTAGAAATCAACAAATGCTACAAATGGGGGTTTGACTTATTGTTTCATTGATTATCTAGGCTTAAGAAAGCAATGGAAAAAATGTTAATGGAGATTAAAGTTAAAAATGTGTCAAAATTTCCCTCCCCCTCACTTTTTTTTGAGCCAAGTGTTAAACATTTACCAGCACATCATGGCATACATGCCACTATTAATATTATTTAAAAAGTGCCAGGGACTGGCCACACTTAATGTTGAATGGGTAAACTTGACCATTTGATGCAAATTGGATATAGCATAAGCTCTAGCTTCTAAGGACAAAGATCTAAGGTGGGGGTAGGGGGGTGAGTGAAGGAAAAAAACATTCTGCTGATTTGGCAAAGGCTGGCTGATGGAGAAAACTTGCTGGCAAATGGTATTTATGTGACCATGGTCTTTTGATTTCTTTTCTAGTTAATGGAAGAAAATAGATAATAGAATAATTGATTTAGAGCTGGAGAGCCATCTATCCCTACTCTCTTATTTTATATAAGAACAAAATGAGGCCCAGAGAAATGAACCAATTTGCTAAAAGCCTCACAGGTAATATCACAGGTAGGAAGCCGTATATCAGGGGATTTGAAACCTGGGTCTTTGTACTCCAATCTCAGATACTATGTCCTGCTATTTATTATCTAATCTGAGTTTCCAGAATGGCATTTTTGATTGATGCAGTATAATACCATTACTTTTTTGCATGGAGCATTGGAGTACCAGGATTCAAGTTGTGACTACCTCTCTCTGATTGTGTGACCTTGGGTAAATTACTTCTTCTCTCTTTGGGCCTCAGTTTGATCACATGCAAAAGGAGAGAGTTGGAGTATTTTATAGTTTTCAACTTTAATATTCTATACTATAACATTCTAGGTATGACGGTCCTTTCCAATTTCAACAGTCTATATTCAAAGGCCCCTCATAGTTCTAATATTTTATGCTAACCTTATAACTTTCATCATTTACCTACAGTTAGAGGATCGGCTGGAAACAGGTCAAAAGGTGGTAAATTTCAGTGGTGGGAAAAGGAAGCTAGAGTTCATTCAGAGCACCAAAGGACAATTGACTGGAAAAAGTAACCTCCTGGTATCACGTCAACTGGTCACCCAAACTCTAATTTCTCTTTAATGATTCACTCTACTACTCTTCTCTATGGACACCTAAACCTTTAGGGAACCTATTAATGTTGTATATAACCCCTCATGGTGGGGGATTTGGCACTTCTGACTGTAATAATAATTCATATATTAAATTTCTATAGGCCTTTATGGTTTACAATGAGCCTTTTTTAACAGTTGAGTAAAGTACATAATATGAACATTATTATTATTATTATTATCATTATATGAGGAAATTGAGATGGGGCAGGGGGTTGGGCCTTGAGAGGATCTGATAGTTGTCTTTCAATATTTGCAGGATTCTTTTCTGCTCTGGTGGGGGTAGATTTAAGGCTAATAGATGAAAGTTGCAAAGGAAGATTTTTATCTGATTTTAGAAAAAAAATCTCAACAATTAAAGCTGATCAAAAGTGGGAAGTAGTGGGTTCTTCCTCATTAGAGGTCTTCAAGTGGGGGCTTGTAGGAGATTTCTTTTTAGGAAAGGTTGGACTAGAGTCTTGCTTTCCAGCTCTGAAATTCTGTGATTGTGAGTGTCTTGGAGAACTGAAGTGATTTACCTGCCCCAGTGGTATAGCTGGGTCTGAGCCTACTGATCTCATCTCCACAATCCCCATCCACATTACTGTAGGACCTTTCTATGCTGTAAAAAGAGCTTTTACAGGATCCCAAGTGGGAAGACACCCCATCTCCCACCATGCTTTCTTCAAGATTCACAGGAACCAGGCGGATTGACAATAAAGCAAGGGAGCAGAAGGGAAGGAATGGGCAGGGATCCAGGCATTTACAACCCTACCCACCTGGCATTCCTTTTCCGTGTTTTGAATTCATTTCAGCACAATGGTGACCATGACAGCTAGGGATGTTTTTCACCTCCTACTTTGTCTCTTAACCTTGGCACATTTGAAAATGCAAAAAGGAAAAAAAAATGTGCTTGTGTACAATAGAAGTTAGATTGCATTCACCTGGAACAGCAGACAGGCGAAAGGGAATTTAATAATTCCGGCACTTTACCAACTGGGCATGAATACCCCAACTCATGCCAGGGGAATGACCTTTTCAGCTGCTGAAGTAGAACAGGCCTAATGGAAAGAGTCCTTATCTTGCAGTCAGGAGACCTGAGTTTGAGTGTAGACTTTTTTTTTAGATATGCAGCCCTAATGAAATCGCACTCCCTATCTGAGCTTCAGTTTTCTCATCTGTAAAATGGAAACACTGTAATTCGCAAAACCTACCTTTCTGGGTTGTCATGGGGAGAATACTTCTGGAAATCCTAAAGCATTACAGAAATGTGAAGTATTCCAGTGAGACAGGTCAATGCATCTTTCCATAAGGACTCTCCCCAACTCAAGACTAGGTTGTTGAAGCTTCTTTAGTGAGTTCACATTTATATAGTATATTGTGCTGTAAGGTTTACATTCTTATTTTCAGCCCTGTGAGGTATGTGATATTTAAAACCCCCATTTTATAGATAAGGGAACTGAGGCTCAGAGAGCTAAAGTGTCTTGACTAAGGTCACATAGCCAATAAGTGTCTGAGGCTAGATTTGTATTCATTTCTGGTTCAAGGGATCATAGATCTACAGGTGGAAGGGTCCTCAGAGACCATCTAGATCAATTTTCTTATTTTACAGAAGAGAGATTAGTCCCAGAGAGGTGAAATGACTTGTCCAGAGTCACTCAGCTATTGAGTGTCAAAGCTGGATCTGGACCCCAGACTCTAAATCCATTTATTTTTCTACTATGCCACACTCCTCCTATTTATAGATGATTTAGTTCTTATTGGCAAAGGGAAGTTACTGGATTGAATGTGTGCCCCATCTTTCCCAGAGAAGGAGGCCTCAGGATTATGACCTCTTATGATCCCTAGATCTCTGTTCTGGCGTGAAAACCTATCCTTCATGGAGTCAGGACTACTACCAAATAAAGTAATACACTCACTTTAGAGGTGAGATCTGATTGTGGTAGAGTGGAATTTGAATTTGGAATCAGAAGGCTTGGGTTTGACCTCCCACTTTGCCACTTATTAACTATGTGACCTTTATTTCTCTGGATCTCTGTTTCCTCCTCTAAAATCCAGGAACTGGATCAACTGAAAACTGAGACCTAAGAGTCCCTCCAATCCCTTTATCCTACAAAAAGACCCTGTATTCAAGTGAAATTAGATGACCTTCTGCCAGCGATGTCCTATAGGGGATTAGCCAACTGGGTGGGAGGGCAGACTATATAATGTCCGAGGCCACTTCCACTTATCCTATACTATGATTCCATTAGTGGCTGAAAACAATTAACGAATTGAAGGCAGTATTATTTATCATTAGCTAGATATGAAGCCCAGAACTCCTGGTAAAAAGTTCTGTCCCATACCAACCTCCTTCCCGAAAACAATCCAATGTAGGGAAGGATAAGGGAGTTGAACAGTTCTCATTGTTATTTATCAGATCTAATTGCCAAGGACCAGCAAGAACTCTCAGAGGGCTGGACTGTGCCCTCAGATACGGGAAATGAGAAAAATGTGTCCAGGAGAGATCTTTATCTCTGGACTTTTGTGGGTGGGGTGGAGAGGAGGGTAGAGACTGAAGGCTGACAGCCAATTTAGATGCAGACCTCAAGGCACCCCATGTAGACCTCTCTGCCTTTATTTTTCAGATGGGGCTCGTCAGTGGAGCCCCGCCTGAGTAACACTAATGGCTCCCCTCTTATTGATCTACTCATGTGCTTGGAGAACCCAGCTTGGGTTAATGAGTGTGCCATGGGACAAGGTGATTACCGAGCCCCAGTAAAAGAAAACAACTGTAAAGAAAGGACTCAAAGCCTGAGTCCGGGTGGCTGGTTACTAAAAGCCCCATGGCTTATTGTCTCTCATAAACTATTATTTATTCTGCCCACCCTGCTTTCTTCTTCCACCCCCACTAGTAATTAACTAGGCATCATTTTCCTGGAGAGCTCTTCCCAGTTCCCATTGGGGCCAACTCAGCCTTCATGGGGGGTGGGGGGGGGAATATCTAGAACTTCTTTCCCTGCCTCACGTCTCAGCAATTGACCTAGCTTTGGGCATCATGGATTGTTTAAGCAAATCAGGGGGGTGACGCAATGTAATATAGTTGTTTAAAGTGACCTTGGATCAATATCAGTCAGGAATGCAATCCTGCTGCTGAATACTTAGTGCCAGGAGGGATTTTACTACTTTAGTAGTTTTATAGTAAAGGCAACAGAATGAAGGGGTGGAGGGGAGAAAATATTCAATAATAAACCAAAATCTTTTAAAGTCCATTATCAAGTGCAAAAATGCTGAATCCAGAAGCCTTCCATTTCTTTTAAACCATGACACTGTCAAGACCTGTAGAAACCTGATGAACCAGAGAGAATACCCTTCACGGATCAGTCTCCTTTTCACTTTTACAGAGTTGGGCCTGGTTTCTCAGTGTCACGTGACTTTCTAGATCCTTAAGTACAGTCTTTTGACTGAGTCAAAAGGCTGAACTTAAGGATCTAGAATGCCACAGGTGGCCTAAAGGCCGCAGGTTCCCCACCCCTGATCTAGTGTATATACTGGGGGCATAGCCAGCTCTAGCCTTTCAGATGTTTAAAGACAGTTGGGTTTTCTTCCAGAGATGAGGGGACAGTTTAACAGGCAACCTTATTTCTCTTCTGGGTCAAAGACTGACAGTTTTCTGATTGCAAACAAGAGGAGACTTACTTTGTGAAACTCTGGAGGGTATAATTAGGACTAATGAGGAAACTTACAGAGAGGCAGCTGTTAACTCATTCTAAGAAAAATTTCCTATGGATCTGGGTTTGAACCCCAGCTCTTTCATTTACTATCTATGATCTTGGGCAAGTCATTTATGAGGGCATTAGATTGGATCCTAAGATCATTTCTAGCTCTAACTACTATGATCCCACAGTGGATCGGGCTGTTACATGAGGTAGTGAGCTCTCCAAATTCTTTACAACAATCTTGTATTGTAGTTATGGCAAGCTTTATTATCTTTATTTAATGAAGGAAGGGCCTGAAGCTAAGAGGGGTGACTTGCTCACAGAGATGAGGCTAGTAAGTGGTAAGAGCATGAACCCTTGCCTCCTGACTCCAAGTCCAGTGATTGAATGAATGAAAAAGCATTTATTAAGCATTTACTGTATACAAGGCACTGTACTGTGCTCTGTGGATATAAATTGGATCATAGATCCAGAGCTGGAATGGACCTCAGAGGAGAGCTAATTTAATCCTTTTATTTTTCAGATTGGGAAATGGAATCCCAGGAGGTCAAGTGACCTGCCCAGGCCTACAGAGATAATAATTATCTAAGGAAGTTTTTTTAAGCCAGGTCCTCTGGAGAGAGGGCCAGTGCTCATCTAATAGGGAGAAATAGCATATTTAGGTTAGAGAGGGCTAGGAAGAAAGTTTTGGTCTGGGGAGACTCAGGCATAGTGGGTTGGCTCATAGTGGAGGACAGTTTCTCCTGTACCATGGCTATTTCTGTAGTAAATCTTTGTTGAATTGAATTGAATTGAATAAAATAACCACAAATAGTATGAGATGAGAGCCTGAGAAGCTACAAAAAGCAGGCTAACAGGATTCCAGGCAGTATTCAAGGACTCTGACACTTTGGGTCTGAGGACAATTTACCTGTAAACTGACCTATTTATGCTGTTAACTCAGTTGTCACAGGAGATGCTAGATGTTAAATTCTTTTCCTGAACTGTTTTTCCCAAAGTGTGCCCCACACTTTAGCTGAGGCCCATGGAACAGCACCAGAAGGTTTTGTTTATCAGATCAAGTCATGCTGTGTGAGTGTCAAAAGGGAGATTTAAAAATAAGTTTTCTAAGTCCATTGGGAGAAATTGGAGCATTCTGGGGACAAAGTGAGAGATGTAGGAAGGCTTCCCCCTGGTCTGCTCCTGAGGGAGAACTGCAGACTCAGCTGTTTGGCTGTCTTTGTGCTCACACTGTTCCCTCCAGTGCCCTCATTCTCTTGCTTCTAGGGCCTGTGCTTGCCCCTAAAAGCTCGGACTAAAAGCCAGGGTACAGATTGTGTCCCATAAGTCATTATCTGCATCCACCCTTTCCTAATTCCTCAATATGACAAAATGGACCTGGGGTAGGAAGCCTTTAGAATCTCAGAACTATATTCCAGCCCCAGGCACTTAACTGGTTTTATTTATATTCATTCATTTAACAAACTTTTATTTAACTGTTGTGTGCAAAACACTGTATAAGTGGTAAAAATATAAAAAGCTGTAATTCTAAATTGAGGGGTAAGCTTTATCTTGAGGAGGCAAAAACGCGACTTCTGAAATTTGGAATATTGCTCTAAGTTTAAGAAGACTCCTTGTTTTTTAATTGCATATGCTTGGTTTTGCTGATAATAGTGACCACAAACAAAATAATTCAAGAGCATTATGCTCTCTTTCTTTCTTTTTCTTCCTACCTTCCCCCTTCCTTTCTTCCTTTTCTCCTTCCTTTCTCCCTCCCTTTATTCCTTTCTCCCTCCCTGTCTCACTCTCTTTTCCTCCTTCCTCCCTCCATTCCCTCCCTCCCTCCTTCCTTCCTTTCTTCCTTTCTTCTTTCCTTCCTTCCCTTCTTCTTCCCCTCATTCTTCCTCTTCTCCTCCTCTCTTCTCTGCTCTCCTTCCCTTTCTTCCTCTCTTCCTCCTTGTTTCTTCCTTGTTGTCTCTGTCATTGTCATCTTCATCCTGTTTGCTTCCTCTCTCCATCCATATCTCTTTCTGCCCCTATCTCTTCTTTAAAATACTTGTAAATCTGTCTCCCTGTAATTTGCACCCATTTGTCTTAGTTCTCCCTCTGGTGCCAGGTAAAATATATCTAATTTTTTTTTCTAAATGATATTCCTTCAAATATACAAAGATAGTAATTATGTTCCCCCCCGCCCCAAAAATCTTCTTTTCCTATTTCAACTCTGTACCTTTGTTTATATCAGTGGTCAGCAAACTATGGTGGATGGGCCATAAACTGGCTTATGACCTGCTTTTGAATGGCCTGCAAACTTAGAGGGTTAGAGGGTCAGATTTGGCCCATCCACCATAGTTTGTTGACCT
This sequence comes from Vombatus ursinus, assembly GCF_900497805.2. NCBI lineage: Eukaryota > Metazoa > Chordata > Mammalia > Diprotodontia > Vombatidae > Vombatus > Vombatus ursinus. Next base: position 8,518,942 of record NW_020954564.1, on the reverse strand, counting down.
CTGTGCCTGGAATGATATTCTTCTCTCCTAAGATTTGCCTGTTGATTTTCCAAGTCATTCTCTGTTTCAAGTTAAATGCTGTGTACTTGCTCTATGAAGTTTTCTGATTCCCTTAACAGAAAAGAGAATTTCTTTGTCCCTTTATCTTTGATCCTCAGCCCTTCCCTTATTCAACTCAAATTTATTTGTGTTGAACCTAATACGGGTAGAACACAGGGCTCATAGATGCCACTAGTCTTCCACGTTATCAAGGCTCCACGTGTTATTCCAAGCCCAAGGAAGCCACATCAAACATCTCTTCCTCTTTCTGCTCCTCCTTCTCCTTCCTCCAAGCATTTACTCTTCAATAGCACACATAACATCATGAACACAATTTCCACCAATAGCAAAGGAAGGATCATTTGTTAACAATCTATCTCCTGGTACTTTCCACCTCTCCAATAAATAATTAGATATCAGTTTTCCAAGAGAGCTCTTTCCAGGCCAGGTCACCTAGTGGTTATTTATAGATACACATAATGTTAGAGCTTGGAAGGGACCTTAGAAATCATCTCATTCAATGCCCCAATTTTCCAAATGAGAAAACCGAGGCCTAGAGAGGGGAAAAGAATTCCCCAAGGTTTCACACCTATAATAACTGACATTGATATATGGCTTTAAAGTTTGCAAAGGGCATTATGTGCATTATCTTAATTGGGTCTCACAATACCTCTGAGAATTAGGCACATTTCAGATCTTATTTCCTGATTTTACACGTGAAGAAACTAAGGCTCAAAAGAGGTTATGTCAATTGAATAAGGTCACATGGCTAGTTACTATTAGAGTCTGAATTTGAACTTCTAGATCTTTGTGACTTCCAAGCCAATATTTTATCCATTGCAGAGTGCCGATCTCTCAGTGTGTCAGCATAAGGAACAAAACTCAAACCCAGGTCTTGACTCCAGGTCTAGTACTCTATCCACAGCGCTACATATTTCATGGAGAACAGTTAGAATGGCTTCTTCTGTGTCATTCAGCAGTTGATCCAGATACAGTCTGTTTGGATTGCTTCATGTTGGAAGAGATAGTAGGGGTCATCTAGAATTTCTCCTGTCTCACCCTCTACATGATGCAGGGGCCCTTTCTATAGCACTCCTAACAAATGATCATCTGTCCTCTACTTTCACTCTTCCAGTGACAGGCACCTCATTTCTGGGTGGCTCTGATTGGTAGAAAGTTCTTCCCAACATTACTTGAGAATTATATGCTTTGTTCACTCCCACCTCTACATGTACTCCCTCATCCATGTGGTGAGTCTTTAGACATTTAAAGTAGCTATTTTCGTTCAAAGATGATGGGATACTTTCATAGACAGTTCTATTCTGGATTGAAAATTGACCCCTGGGTCTGTTCTGTGAAACCCAGAGGGAACTAGTAGAAGCTTTCATTTGAGGCTGTTCTACCTCCTGCCCCTGAGCCAAAGGCCTAGGAACTGGGCCCATATGGGGCCGGGGAGGAGGGGGCCAAGCTTCCAAGTTTGGAGACTTGAAACCTCTCTCTAAAGCCCCAGTGTGACAGGCAGTCAAACAGGAGTGATGAAGTATGAGCAGGACAGGTGGCCACTTACCTGGTGAGATTTGAAGGGTTCCCGTGAGTAAAAACATTTCCCTCACTGACCCTGACCTCATTTTTTAAAGGTCAGACCTATAATTTAATCAGTATAGAAAGCTCCCTATGGAGGAAACTCCTTTCACCAATATACCTTGGTAGCTATTAGAAGGATGGGAAATGCTATCCATAACCAGAAAAAGAACTATGGAGTCTGAATGCAGATCAGAGCATATTATTTACGTTCTCTCTCTCTCTCTCTCTCTCTTTTTTTGGTTTCTTCTTTCTCGTGGCTTCTCTCATTGGTTCTAATTTTTCTTTACAACACGACTAATGTGAAAATAGGTTTAATACAGATGGATATGTTGAGCCTATGTTAATTTACATGCCATCTTGGGGAGAGATGGGGAGAAAATTTAGAACTCAAAATTTTATGAAAGTGAATGTTGAAAACTAAAAAATAAATAAATAAATTTATTAAAAAAAAGAAGGAAGTCTTGGGGTACCAAGAGGTAAAGTGTCAGAGTCATGAACCAGTAGGTGTCAGAGGCAAGACTTGAACACAGATCTTTTTGTTTTGGAGTCTGTCTCTCTAGCCATTATTCCTCATCATTTCTTGGTTCTGAGTTAGAACCTAAAATTCTTGACAGCATTCTTAATCCACTGACTGGATTAAGGCATTGTCTGTAGAAGGACCTTCTAAAATGACAATCTTCTGTTGAAGAATATAGATGAACTGTTAATCGACTTAGCATATGATGGGAAAAGAAAAAGAAGTAGGACAAAGGGATGGAAAAGGAAGACATGGGCAGAAGAAGGAAGGAGGGCAGAGAGAAGGAAGGGAAGAAGAGAGAAGGAAATTTGAAGAGAAGAGGAGGAAAGAAAGTGGGGAAAGAGAAAAGTAGAAGTAGCAAAGAGGAGGGAAAAAGAGAGAGAAAGAGAGGAAGAAAGATGGAGGAAGAGAGGAGAAAGAGGAAGGTAGAGAAAATAAATGGAGACAAGGGTAAAAAATGAGAAAGAGGAAGAAAAAAGAAAACAAAAAGAAGGGGAAGAAGAAGAGGGAAGAAATGAAGGCAGGAGTGGGAGGTCTGCACTAATTGGGGCTTGTTCAATTTTGTGAGTGTTTGGATAGCACAACACACAGCTATAGCACAGGTTTCTACCTTTCACCATGTGGGGTCCTAGGACTTGTTCAGTTAGACACACTGTTGTTTTTGTTACTTCAGAGATAGTCAGGCAGTGACTGGTACTTCTGAAGGTCATCAACCCTGGCAGGTAATGTAAATGAAAGTGTAGTAAAATCCTCAAAATGCAAATGTTTCAGGCCTCTTTTCCTGTCTGCCTGGAATTACTCTATCTTGCTTTCTGACCTTTCTTCTTTCACTTTTTGCCTGGGCATAAGAGGGTAAGGATCTCCCATAGCACTCTCAGATGATCAGGTCAGGAATTGGGAACTAAAAAGGGCAAAGTCTTGGGTCTTGATTAATATATTTCTGAAGTCAATGACAAAATCAATCATATAATGGAATAGTTGAGCCTACTTCAATTGTGGTTGATGTTTCCTAATATTAAAGGAGTGGACCTACTTTCATAGGGGCCTATCATCTACCAGGATAATGTCTTCTACCCACTTCCCCCAAGAATCTACTTCACACAGAAGCAAGGAAAAGTCTAAGAGAAAGGGTTCCTAACTTTTTTTGGCAGTCTTGTGAAGTCTAAGGATCCCTTCCCAGAATAATGTTTTTAATTACATAAAATAAAATACATGGTATTGCAAAGGAAACATATTGTATTGAAAAACATTTATCAAAATATTAAAAAAAATCCAAGTTTATGGACCTGAGGTCAAAAACCTCTGTGTCAGAGCCTACATAACATATGGAGAAATAGTCAAGGCCTTGGCACATGAATTTCCTTCCTTTACTTCTACTCTCAACCTTGAACTCAGGACTCTGTGTCTCATTCATTCCTATTTGGAGCAGGAGGAGATAAAAATGATTCCAGGAAATTTAGGTCCTGATGACGATTTGCTCTAACAGGTACTCGGAAGGCCCCAGCCTCCCTGCTTTTATTTAACATAAAACCTAGAGAGTAGGTAAATTACTTCTAGAAAGTCATACAGCTTGTCCATGATGGAATTGAGAAACATACTTGAGACTCAAGGTCATTATGTTCAAACCCCAGGGCATGCTCCTTCTCTTTTGGGAGATTTCCTTCAAGGGACCTCTAGAAAATAATAGCCTTGCTCACATTTATCTGACCATTGTATGGAAACAAAGTGCTTCAAATTCATTAGCTCATTTGATCCTCATAACCTTTTTGTAAGGTAGGTAGTAAAAAACAGAGGAGAAGTGAGGCTTATCAGCATTAGGGGTTAGAGAAGGGATAGAATAAAGGAAGGAGAGACCACTTAGGAATGTCTCTTGGAGAGAAGAGACAGAAGTATTGACTAAGGTGGGGGCAGTGGGAATGTAAAGGATGTAAAGGAGGGGATGGAAGTGAGAGGGATTTTGGATATAGAACTGATATGGCTCGTCAGCTGATTGGGTGTCAGAGTTGAGTGACCCAGAAAAGACAAAGATGGCTCTGAGAGTATAAATCTGAGTGATTGGAAGAATGATGGTGACAAGAGAAATAGGAGTTGGGAAGAGGAAAATTTTTTTTTTTGTCGTTTGCTTGTTTGCTTGTTTTTGCAGGATGAGGAAAATAATAAGCAATGTTTTGGCAAGGCAGTCTGGAATAGTAAGAAGAGCATTGGATTAGGAGACAGTGATCCTGTGTTTAAATCCTGCTTTCACTACCCAGGACCTGCAATGACCTTGGGGTTAATCTGTTTCCATTTCTGGGCCTCACTGTCCTCATTTGTAGAAAGAAGGGATTGGATTAGAAAATCTCTAAGTTGTCTTCTCCTTTTAATGTGTGATTTTAGAAGCATAGAATTGGATAGTGGGTGACCCTTTTCCTAGTTCTACCTGTGTTGGGTGTACATGACCTTGGGTGACTCACTTAACCTCTTCTTGGGTGACTCAATTTCTTTTTTTATGTTTTATTTCATTTCAGTCTCAGTATCTTTGTCTGTAAAATGAGAGAGGTTGAACTAGATGATTTCTAAGTCTTTTTTTAGCTCTAAAACCTCTGATACTAAGAGATAAGCTCAGAGTCACACAGATCGCTGGTGGGAGAGCAAGGATAAGAATTGAGGGTCCAGCAATTTCCATTAGACCAAAGTTTTGTCAAGTTGGGTGAGATGGGTGGCTTAGGAGGGAGGGAACGAGTTCACCCTCCTACCCCCATCCCTGGCTTCTCTGATGTAGAAAGCTGCAGATCAAACCCAAATAATAGCTCTAGTAATTATTGCTTTCCAATTTATGTCTCCTGAATTAACCATGTAGTCAGAAAGGAAGCAGCGGGGGAGTGAATTAAAATATCTAGGGCTTGGAGTCAACAATATTTGGTGGTAGATTACACATACTAATATGCATAATTTTCAAGTCCTTATCTGCCTTCCCCAGGCAGGTGACCTAGACTTATTAGCACACTTTATAACATTAAGCACCGTGCTGAGATTATGGTGCATGGCGTTCGTGGAATACAGATCTCCCCAGTATTTAGCCTTCACCTCTTAATGAACTGCATTTGGCCTGATCTATCTCCAGCTTGGGTTAATCTTGGATTTGATAAGAAGGCAGGTAAATCTCCTCTCCCCCTCCTCCCCCAAACATGCACCCAGCAGCTTAATTTGTGGGAGCAAAGACCACCAAACACAAAAACCAACAGAGAGAGGAAGGAAAAAATAGCATCGCCGCAGACTGAATGAGTGATCCCAGTCAGTGGGACCAAGTCATGGGGGGATGAGTAGCTGCTGGGCTGTTTAGGTCACCTCCAAAGTGAAACAGCCAATAAAGGGACAAACTATGGCAAACCCAGAAGCGTACCCCTAAGAGGTGGGGCAATGTGGTAGCAAGAGTGCTGAACCTTGGTTTCTAGATACAGTTCCACTACTAACTTGCTGTTTGATGTTGGAGAAATCTCTTTACTTCTCTGGGCCTCAGCTGCCCCATCTGTAAAATGCAGACATTGAACTAGGTGATCTTTAAGGTCCCTTCTACCTCTGAATTTTCATGAGATAATGTCAAGGTACAAGGTACATATACATATGTATGGATATCTATAGGTAATAGATATACACACATATATGTATATATGCACACACACATATAAAACATATATTTATGCACATATATTTGAGATAAGTTACAAGTACACAAGTTCCCATTACTCAATGGATTTGGCAAAGACCCAATGGTTAATAGTTTCCTGCAGGTGATTCAGGTCTTTTCCCGCTAATTTGCCTGGCTTCCATCCCAAGGGTCCAGACTGAGCTCTCTCCTCTCTTGGCTCTGTATGTCTTTAGAGAGTCAAGGTTCTTGTTTCTGCACAGGCCTATCTACCCTCTCAGCCTCAGTTTGAAACTGCTCTCCTGAAAGGCACCTTTACCATCATCTTGGTCAGTGTCCCATGGGCTCTGCCCACAGAAATTCTTTGAGTAGCTCTTCCCCTGCTTATGGGCACTCAGCCTCTTAGTTTCCATCAGCTGCTACTTACTTCTCTCCTAATCGATATCTCCAGAGTCAAACTCAAGGCTCTCCCCCTTCTTTTGTCTCTTATGCAGAATTTTATTTTATTTTTCTTAAATCAGGCTCATGATCTCTATACCCTGTAGGAGTCCTTCTTTATCTTTATCTTTCTTCAGCTAGGTTGCTCTGTGCTGGAAAGAACACTTGACTTGTAATCAGTAGACCTGAGTTTGAATTATGGCTCATTTATTTATTAACTGTGATTGTGGGCGAGTTACATATGACCTCTCTGAGCCTCAGTTTCTGCATCTGAAAAATGGAGATAATGATACTTTTAGCATCTACTTCAAAGGGTTGTGAGGGAAACATTTGCAAACATTTCTTAAGGTGTCATACAAAAGAAAATTTTCTGTTATGATTATCAGGAAACTCTTTCTTACATAGACCTAGAATCTACCTCCCTATAATTTTTGATCATTGATCTTAGTTCACAAAATTAAAGTTAGAATGGGACCTAGAGGTGATTCAGTCCAAATCCTTCATTATGCAGATAAAGTAACTGAGGCTAGAAAGATCAACTGGCTTGCTTAAGAACATAGACATTATAATAATAATGATATGTACATAGTGCTCTAAAATTTGAAAAATATTTTACAAATATTATCTTATTAGATCCTCACAATAACCTTGGGAAGTAGGTGCTATTATTATCCCCATTTTATAGTAAGGAAACTGAGGCAGACCGAAGTTAAATGGCTTGCCCAAGATAGTACAGCTGGTAAATGTCTAAGACCAGATTTGAACTACTGACTCTAGGTACACTGTGCTACCTAGGTACTTAATAAGAAATAGAGCCAGAAATCAAACCTAGGCCTTGCAATTCCCAAGTCAATATTTTTCTCACTATCATATAGATGCTTTATTCTACCCTGTAGTGGCCTGGGGCTACATGGTATGAAGTCAGCCTCTCATACTCCATGTTCTAACTATTCAGGCTTCCTTAAATTTCCTCATGCACAATGCCCAATTTCCTATCTCCATCCTTTTGCACCGGTTGCCTGGAATTCTGTTCTTCCTCACTTCAGCCTCTTATAATTTTTGGATTCCTTCAACACTTAACTCAAATGCTACCTTGTTCAGGATAACTTTCTCTTTCCCTTTCCCTTTCCCTTTCCCCTTCCCTTTCCCTGTCTTCTCTTTCCTCCCTTCCACCAGTTGGTAACAACTTCCCCTTGAAGCTTCCTCTGCATTTATTTTCTAGATATCTTGTCAAGGTATATATACTTTGTCTATCTTGTGTGCACCTAGACATATTTACAGATGTCTTGTGTGTTCATGATGTCTCCGTTAAAATGTAAGTTCCTTGAGGGCAAACAATGTTTTGCCTTTTCCTTGTTATCCCCACTGCCCTGGCATAGCCTGGCAATGGTTATATATGTAATAAATGTGTGCAGATTAAATGAATGAATTTTTCCTTGTCCAGATTAGAGCCCTTCACGTTTATGTTTTTCCAAAGATGATCTAATGCCATCACAGGCAGTTGGTGATGGATGATGATTGAGTAAAAGGCTGAAGAGCACTTAGGTAGGAGAGCTTGAAGAGAATATGGCACAACAAACAAAAAGCCCAGAGAGGAGAGAGTATCCAACTGTGTTAAACGTGGCAGAGGGGTTGAGAAGGCTGAGGATTGAGAAAAGGGGGAAAACAAAGGGAATAAGCATTTATATAGTGCCTGCTATGTGCCAGGTACTGCGCTAATCATCTTAACAAATACTGTCTCGTTTAATCCTCACAACAACAATGCAAGGTAGGCAGTGTTGTGGCAATTAAGAGATCCTTGGTACCTGTGGAGAAATCAATTTCACTTGAGTGATAAGGCTGGAAAACAGACTGTATATAGTTGAGAAGAGAGGGTGGGGAAGTAAGCATTTATTTAGCACATACTATTTGCCAGGCACTGGGTTAAGTACTTGACAAATATTATTTCATTTGAGAGGGGAGAGGAAGTGAAGGTAATGGTTTTAGAGCTTTCTCCCCCTAGAAGTTTGTCTGTGAAAGGGAGGAGAGTTATAGGATGATAGCTTGAGAGTCTGAAGGTCTGGACAGGGTTTTGTAAAGATGGGAAAGGCTTGGGCACATGTGTAGACAGCAGGAAAGGAACCAGGAGATAGAGACTGAAGATTAGAGAAAGGGGATGATTGTGTGGACAATCTTCTGGAGAAGATTGGAAGGGGTGAAATATAGGATACATACAGATGAGTTGGCCTTGACTAGGAAAAGTCACCTCTTCATTACAGAGTAGAATAAATGAGGAGGAAGTGGGGGATAATATCAGAGTTTTGGGATATAAAGGGGACTACAGAAAGCTCATAGTAGTAGTAGTAGTGATAATAATAATAACAACTTTTATATAGTGTTTGGTATGTGCCAGGCACTGTGCTAAGATCTTTATGAATATTATCTCATATGATCTTCATAACAACCCTAGGAGGCAGATGCTATTATCCTCCCCTCCACATCCCTCATTTTACAGATGAGGAAACTGAAGCACACAGAGGTTAAATGTCTTGCACATGGTCATACGACAGTAAATGGTCTTTATTTTCTCAGCAGAAAATGTGGTAAAAATCTCAATCTAGAGGGTAGAGGGAGTAGCCTCAGTAAAGAATTAAAAATGAGTAACAAGTTTACTTTGCTATGGTGAGGGCTCAATTCAGATTAGTTAAGATAAATTCATAATGGATGCAGCATTTGAGTAGGAACAGAAGAGGTAGAGATTGGGAATAGTACAAGGTTGGGATTCTGAAGGCATCAATAGGACAAGGGAGTAAGGGATTTGAGAGTAGAGGACCCTGTCAGAGTTGGACTGATTAACTGTAGGGTTTTGATTGTTCAGCTGTTTTTCAGTCATGTCTGACTCTTCATGATCCCATTTGGGGATAACCCAGCAGAGATACTGGAGTGGTTTGCCATTTCCTTCTCCAGCACATTTTACAGATGAGGAACTGAGGCAAACAGGGTTAAGTGACTTGGGAAAAGAGAAAAAATAAATTAGAGCAGGGGTGATGGCCTGGGAGAATCCTGGAGGGATTGGAGGTCACAGTGAAGACAAAGAATAAGTAGAGTGGGTTGTTCAGTTCAATTATTTCTGATTTGTCCTTGTCTAGTCTGACTTATTAATCCACTTTTCTATTTTTTAACCATTGCCAAATTGTTTTGATGATTACTGTTTTAGAATCTAGTCTGAAGTCTAGATGTGGTGCTATTCCCACTTTTTCCTACTATTTTTCATTACTTTCTGTGATATTCTAGATTTTTTGTTCTTCCAAATACAATTTGTTATTATTTTGTCTAGCTCTGTAAAATATTGCATTGATAATTTGAATGGCAGAGCACTAAATCTATAAATTAATTTTAGTAGCTTTATCATTTTTATGATATTGGCATGGCCCAACTGGTGACCCTGAATATCCCTCTAGTCATTTAATTTTTTTTCTTTAAGGCACATTTTGTAATTGGTTCTCTACAGTTATTGAATGTGCTTGGCAGATTGACTCCCAGAAATTTTATGCATTTTGTGGTTATTTTGAACGGGCTCTCCCTTTCTGTTATTCCTTTCTTGATTTTGTTATTACTATGCAGAAGTGTTGTTGATTTTTATGGATTTAGCTTGCATTACTTTGTTTTGCTCAAGCTATTAATTATTTCAATTAGTTTCCTTGTTTATTCTCTAGGATTTTTGAAGTGAGCCATTTCGTCATCTGTAAATCTGGATAGATTTGTTTCCTCTTCACTTATTTTTATGTTTTGAATTTCTTTCTCTTGTATTAGTGCTATCACTGGCATGTCTAGCACAAAACCAAATAGCAGTGAAGAATGAGAGTATACTTGTTTTACTTTTGTAATTATTTGGAAAACTTCTAATGTTTTCCTATTGCATGTGATTGTGGCTTTTGGATTTAGATAGATAACCTTTTTAATATATGAACAAAAATATCCTTTTATGCATATGGCTTATAAGGTTTTTAGTCTAAATGAATGTTGTACTTTGTCAAAAGCTTTTTCTGCATTTATTAATATAAACATGTGGTTTTATTTTTTATAAGATTATGTAAATTATTTTCCTAATGTTGAAACATCTTTATATGCCTGGCATAAATCCAGTTTGGATATAGTGAATAATTTTTAGATAAATTGCTCTGGTCTTTTTCCAGCATTTTATTTAAAATTTTTGACTTAATACTTATCGATGTTGATCTTTCCTCTCTTTCTTTGCTTTATCCTCCTCTGTTTTAGGTATTAGGATTATATTTGTCTCATAAAAAGTATTTAGTAGGGGATTTTCTTTCTCATTGTGAATAATTTGTGTAGCATAGGCATTAATTGTTCTTTAAAAGTTTTATAGAATTCTCCCATCAATCTATTTGAACTAGAGGTTTTTTCCTTTGGTAGTTCCTTTACAGTTAGCTCAGTATCTTTTTCTGAGGTTGGATTATTTAAGATCTGTATTTTGCGTTTCTTTAAATTGGGTATCATATCCTGGCATATAATCCTCTATTTTTTTGAATTCTTAGTTTTTCTAGAATATAACTATATAGTATACTATGATAATTCCTTTCATTTCTTCTACGTTATTTCACTTTGTTCATTTTTATTTTGTTCATTTGATTTTACTCTTATTTATTTATTTATTTTTATTCAGGGTAGATAAAAGTTTATCAGTCTCATTAGCTTTTTAAAAGAACCATTGTTTAGTTTTGCATATCAGTGTTCCAGACTTTCTGTTTTCCAATTTATCTTTCTCTATTTTTCAAGATTTCCTCTTTTGTGCTTATTATGTCACCAAAAGTTATTCTTATTCCTTTTTCAAAGAAACTACCACTTTCTTCTATAGCTTTTGTTTACATGATCCCTGTAAATTCACAGTGTGGCCTAATATTTTATACAAACTTCTTTGGGAGTAATGCCCATGATTCTCTTATACACTTAAACACACAGACACACACACCCAGGCTCACATATAGACATATATAATAGAATATTATTCATAACAAAACTTATTTTTTTTAACAAATCACAACAATTTTATTGCTACTATTAATATTTCAACAGAAGGTATAATCAGTCCCATTTTACAGAACAGGAAAGAGAAGCCACAAAGCTACAAATAACATGTCCCTGATCACAGAGTTTATAAATCTGGGGCTTGAGCCCAGATCCTTCACCTCTGAGATCTGTGACAATTATGATCGACTAATTGATCAATAAAGCATTTATTAAAGACCTACTATATACACCATGTACTCTGCTAGGAGCTGTTGATACATGGACAGAAAGGAAACAGTTTCTGCCCTAAAGGAGCATACATTCTATGTAAAAAAAAAAATGTCCTTCTTCTTTCATATAATACATTATGCTGTTCTCTTCAAAAAGCTCAAAATCAAAAGGGAGTACCAGGAAATTGAAAAAAAAAATCTGAATCCAAACAGACTAGGAAACCCAAAAACCCACACACATTGTCTTTGGGAAGTCTTCTCTCCTGGGAAGGTGAGGTCTCTTCAGGGAGCTGGTTAGTGGAATAAACTGCCAGTGAAACAAGATATTTTGTGTTAGTTTCTGATGACCTTCTTTATGGAACTGCCTGTCCCTCTACTATGCAGTCTGGTATTAGGGGATAAAACCTGAATCACAGAGTGAGCCAGCTCATTGACTCCCCCACTATTTCTCCCAGGCTTCTGAAAAGTTCAGTAATTTACAAAAGGCACCTCCTGGGCAGAATGGGATGACATTTGCAATGTTCCCAGCAAAACACAGACAATTCGTTTGTTAGTCTTTTGTGGCATTTCCTATGTATATTTTTTTGTCTCCCTCTTTTCCCTGTTTCCCCCCTCCCCACCGTATCTAGTGAAAGCAATTTTGGCTTCATGAAAATCATTAAAGTTTTATACTGCTGAATTCCTTTACTGGGCCTATCCTGGATCCTTTAGATTGAACTGGAATCAGGCCAGAAAAGGAGAAATGGATATAACCCCCTGGGGGAAAGCAGGGGGTTTTATGTATGTAGCTGGCTGGGGGTGGGAAGACCAGTTCCAAGGTGGTACCAGAGGAGTTCAGAAGAAGGAGACTTCATAGTGAGGCCAGGCTGGTCAGGCAAGGCATCCTTGACAAGGATAACCATTTGCTAGAGATGTTATAGAGGGGATTCCTATTCAGGTATAAGCTGGAGAGGATGAGCTTTGAGGTTGCTTATTGCTCTGAGATTTTATGGTTTTGTGAGTAGATAGGGCTAGAATTGTCCTCTGAAGGATTTTTGTGTGTGGGGGGTAGGGGGAGAGGGAAGGGGGGAGGGGAGGCAGGTTTTTTCAGAGAGAGAAATTTATGTAAATGTACAGAGGCCAGAAAGCATGAATATGTATGGGGAATAAAGAAAAGACCAAGACCTAGAGTGGAGGGGAAAGTGGGGCATAGAGCTAGATGAGGGGGGGGTCAGTTTGAATGCCAGGCTAAGTAGTTTGGACTTCATCTTGTAGGCAAATGGAAAACCTCTGAAGTAGATTTAGCAGAGGAGTGACATGAGAAGAAGCAGCATGGTCATAGCACTGGATTGGAAAGTGAGATATTTCTAGTTTAGCTCCTAACAAGTTGTGTGACCTTGGGAAAAGTCACTTTACTTATCTTCATTTCAGCTTTTTTTTTTTCATATAAAATGAGGGACTTGGTCTATTAATCAATCTACAGGCTTGCCTTCTCTCTTTTTTTCTTTTGAGACTTGATCTCCCTATGTTGCCTGGAGCTGGAAACGTAGCAGCTGATGCTGACCCCAGTGCTGATCAGAACTAAATGCATTTCTGGGCCTGACAGCAACCAGGGCCATACACCACACTACAAGGGAAAATAGGAGGGGAAAAATCCAGATCAGTACTTACATGCTTCTCAGAGCCTTCCCTAGTGGCTACCGCTCCACTCTCTCGTGCACTGCATAATAATTCACAAAATGGCTAGGCCAGTCTGAGGGAAGGCAGTGCAGACTTCACTTAAGTACCTACTACTTCCTTACTCTATGTTAGAAGCACTTTGTCTTGCTCCATTTTTCCCACCTAGTAGCCTGGGCCCCTCCATTTCGGAAGGACTAATCATATTAGTGCTAGACTTGATTCATACACTTTCTTCTTGGCTTTAGTTGGCCTCCAGCTGGGAACCCCTGAACTCAAAGGATACACCTGTTTCAGCCCTCCCCAGGAGTAGGGATTATACGCATGCACTACCATGTCTGTCCCAAGCATTTATGAAGTGCCTGCTATGTTTGAGCCATTGGGTTAGGATCTGGGGATACAAAAATAAAAGTGAAACAATCCCTGTTTTCAAGGAGCTTAGTGGCCTTGAAGCCACATGTGGCCCTCTGGTCCTCAAGTGCAGCCCTTTGATGGAATGCAAACTTCACAGAAAGCCACAGGTTCTCCACCCCTGGGCTAGATGATCTCTGAAGTACATGATATTCTGTGTTCTAACATTTTATATTTTATGTCCGACTTTGATCTTCAGCATTCTATAATTTTCCAACTCTATAGTGAGTACATTGTTATCTTTAACCTGTTATTATTTCCATTGTCCCTGCTCTTAGGGAAACTGAGTGCCACCTTCACTGCCCACCACCTGACCTTTCTTCTTTTCCTGGTGAAGGTGGGAGCCATATGGCACAAATGGCCAAGTCATGAAGAACGGGTCCTGGGAGGGACCCAGGGCAGCCAGTGAATTTCCAGGACACTGGCTCTGACTCTTGCATGTTATCAGATTTCCCTTAAATGTGCAAAAATATTTCCTGTCACATTCCTGTTATTACGTGTCCTCCATTGCCCTGTAAATGTATTACTCCCAGCCCAGAACTCGCCAGCAGCCAGAAAGGAGATTTCTTTTCTCCTTTATCTGGTGTTGATTGAGGGGCAGGTGGCCCTGCTATTACTTGGGGAAGAAAAATGAAGCTATGTCAGGAATAATAATAATCCTGTACAGTTTCCAAATCCTGCCTAGATATGCTTAGCGGGGACAATGAGCACCAGGTTGGTGGGGAAAGCAGGGCTCTAAGTCAAAAGACTGGGACTCTTACTAAGGCCACCTAAAGCTCATCTTCTCATCCAGGGGTTAGAGAGAAATGTGGAATAAGGTGGGGGCATTTGCAGATGGGGAGGAGGAGGGAGTATGAATGATAATAGTATTAATTAGTATTTACATAGTGCCTTACATTATCTCATTGATCTTCACAACAGCCCTACAAGGTACAGGCTATTATTATCCTATTTTACAGATAAAGAAGGGCCACACAGCTAGGTAAATACCTACTCACTTAAGGCAGGATTTAAACTCAGGTCTTCCTGACTACCTAGCTGCTTCATGTAAGAAGAAAGCCCCCAGAGCAGATACCTCACCCAGTTATCCATTTTCTAGCTAAAGACCAAAGCTAAAATCTTTGGAGAAAGAATTATTTGTGAATTATGTGAATTATTATGCGGTGCACAAGAGAGTGGAGAGGTAGCCACTAGGGAAGGCTCTGAGAAGCATGTAAGTACTGATCTGGGTTTTTCCCCTCCTATTTTCCTTTGTAGTGTGGTGTGTGGCCCTGGCTGCTGTCAGGCCCAGAGATGCATTTAGTCAGGAACTCATGGTGTGCTTGTGATTCCCCAAGGATCCTGCTTTAGAGCCAAGGGACGGAATATAACTGGGCATAAACAGAACTTCCCGAGCTAACTGTTAGAATATTAGCTCCTTGAAGGCAAAATAGGCTTCCTTCCTTCCTTCCTTCCTTCCTTCCTTCCTTCCTTCCTTCCTTCCTTCCTTCCTTCCTTCCTTCCTTCCTTCCTTCCTTCCTTCCTTCCTTCCTTCCTTC